>NC_056726.1:1620912895-1620950395 GCF_019279795.1 Protopterus annectens
GCGCTCATAGCTTCTAGTGTGTTTGATATATTGTTTAGTATAACTTTTACTAAATGTTTTATAGTCTATAATTTTTAGTGTTCTGTTGAACAATGCTGCCTCTGTACTGTGCTTTAATTATGTCCTTGTATAATTTTATTTTTGTCATTGTTCGTGCTTGGAGCTTTTCTCCCCGGGCCTCTACTGAAAATGGACATATATCCAGCTAGACTAGTCCAGTCAATAAATGTAAAAATAAATAAATAAAAAATCTAAGTTGGGAGTTGCTGGTTGAAGGTTTAGTGTCTGTTACTCTAAAAAGTGTCTTAGTTTTGGTTTAAGCACTTGGACTTCAGGCCAGTTATTTTACATTAAGAAGGTTTGTGGTCTGCACTCTTGTGGGAGGAGAGGGTAGAGTCTGTACTTCTGAGCTGGAATTTCTGGTTAACGGCTTATTGTGCTTGCTTGTTTAAACTGTTTCTTTCTGAAATTGGTGCACCTTGTTTGCTGGTGCATAGACTAGATTCAGACCTGCTGAATCTATCTTTGTTTGTATAGCTTGAGCACTAATCCAGACCATCTGTTTTGGAGAAGGTCCCCCTGTACCCTAGTGGCAGGAGTGGGCAGTTAGAACTTGTCTGATTGAAGACTGCTGGAACAGGGCTCAGTTCTGAGATTTTTATTGGTAAATTGTTTAATTTGTTTAAATCAGTTTGCACTTGTTTGCTACTGTTATATTTAAGTGTGTATCTGTTATTCTATGTTAAATTGACCTAAACAGAGTTTAAATATCTTTAGTGTAGTTTGGTTACAGGTTTTCCTGTATTCAGATTTGTTTGTGTAATTCCTGTGTTTCTTGCTATGCCATCTTGTATTGGTGAGGGCCTTCCTGCACTTAGTGGGAGTAAGTGAACTGGTTGGAACTGGTCTGGCATAGGGTGTTGAGTTAAGAACTCAGGAACAAGGACCGATTGATCAATTCCAATGTTTCTATTTTACTTTTGTTTTTGTGGTATTTAAACAGAACATTTGTATGGGTTTGTTCTTGCTTCACCATTGTGCACTGCTGCTGTGCAGTTTTAACCTTTTGTGAGTTATCTCAGTTGAATTTTTTTCCTTACTAGCACTCCTGTGTGAGTGAGGCCCTCGGCTTCAGCTACTGTATTGATTTTATCCAGGTCTACTCACACCTATAGGTACTCTCAATAGATAGTACCCACTCTACTATCCTTGACTTCTCTTCCACAGAGTCTGATAACCATGGACAAACTGTTTCCTGTGGTTCCTCCTGCTAATCTGGTTGATGTGGGCATCCTGAGACAGTGTAGCAACTGCCTTATACACACAGGCAACCCTTTACTACTACCACCTAGAAACACAATATGTGAGAGATGTCATCACATTAAGAACCTAGAATCCCTGCTATCTCAGTCACAAGCCAGTACACAAGTCACTGAGAAGGTTGTCTGCACAAACACTGTGAACACCACACCTCTAACACCACCCACATCTGTACAACACACTCTTACATATGTGGGGTTCTCAACAAAAACATACCTAAACAAAAGAGATCTCCGAAGCAAAAAACACACATGCACATCATAACCCACAGCACCAAGCATCACACATAGTACACATGTCTGTGTCTCACAGCCTGTAAGGCCCAACCACAAACCCAACATACTAGTCATAGGAGACTCTACTCATTACAGCCGAGTGACTTCTCCAGGCGTTTCTGCAGTTACACCCTACTGCTCCTCTAGGCGTCAAATATTGCCTGTTCATATTTGCATTAATAATTCCAAAACCATGTTACATACAAGGTATTGGAAAATTTTATCTTGAAGCATACATGATAGCAAACACAGTTGTATTGATATATGACCTCTGTCAATGGGTATTTGTTAAAAATGTAAGGTGATAACTTCAATTTTTAAATGCTGAAGCTACGCCCACTACGCGTTAAAGGTGCACACTCAAAAGAGCTCTAATGGAGGAAATGAGTTAAGACACAAGGATGTGCCTCTCACCAGGTTAGACAAGGAGAAAATCACAGTATGTTGCTTGTCAGGTGCTAGAATCCACCATATCACACACACACTCAAGTCTCTCAACAGGTACTGTTATGACTCTGTCATAGTCCATGTTGGTGTGAATGACTTGAGATGCACCTCCCTGGACTATATGAAGAGAGACATGATTGAGCTCACTGAATGTGTGTCCCAGGCAGGTATGTCCCTAGCCTTAAGCAGCATCCTACCATCACCCAGAATGATATAGAGCTCACTGAGTATGTGTCCCAGGCAGGTATGTCCCTAGCCTTAAGCAGCATCCTACCATCACTCAGAATGATATAGAGCTCACTGAGTATGTGTCCCAGGCAGGTATGTCCCTAGCCTTAAGCAGCATCCTACCATCACTCAGAATGATATAGAGCTCACTGAGTATGTGTCCCAGGCAGGTATGTCCCTAGCCTTAAGCAGCATCCTACCATCACTCAGAATGATATAGAGCTCACTGAATATGTGTCCCAGGCAGGTATGTCCCTAGCCTTAAGCAGCATCCTACCATCACTCAGAATGATATAGAGCTCACTGAGTATGTGTGCCAGGCAGGTATGTCCCTAGCCTTAAGCAGCATCATACCATCACCCAAAATGTTGTCTCAATACAAACAGAAAATTATTGACTTTAACAATTGGCTTAGTTTCTGCTGTCATTCCAAGGGGATCCATTACCTGACAGCCTGGGAGGACATGATTGATAGACCACGATGCTTTGCCAGAAATGGCCTTCATCTGTCTTCCCTGGGCTTTAGGCTTCTGGCAAAGGCTCTTGCCTCCCCCATAGTCTCTTTTTTAGGCAAAGTCATGAGCACAAAATTACGAGCATGAAGAATTCTTATAAACAAAATTTAAAGGTCATGCTGCTAAACACTAGGATTCTTAGCATGAAACTGCACTCATTGAAAGCATTCCTTGCCCTGGAGGATGCTGACATTTGTGCAGTCACTGAATCCTGGTTCAAAGCTGTGGAGAGCACCCCAACCTTACCAGGTTACTCATCCTGCCATACTTTTAGACCCCAAATGGAGGACTACAAAGCCAAAGGAGGTGGAGTTTATTTATCAAAGACATACACAGCTCCAGGCTGGTCAAATGGTATGACGCACAGGAGACACTCCAAGTGCAGTTAACTGCTGACAAAACTATTCAAATCATAGCTAGCTACAGACCCCCAACCATGACTCACCATACCCACTCCAACTATCTGGACTTACTCGAATCCATCAAGATTCAACCCTCTTCCCTGATCCTGGGAGAATTTAGCTATCCAACCATGGTGTGGAAGACCTATTCTAGTCCAAACATGAATGTCCAGAGATTCCTCAACTTTGTCAGTGCCAATGCATTGGATCAGCTGGTCGACACCCCTATGAGAGGTGAAAATATCCTGGACCTGTTCCTAACCAACATGCATAGCCACTGTAACACTCCTACAGTGTCATCCTCCTTAGTAAGATCTGACGATAAAGCGATCACTTTTGAAGTCACCATCTCCCCTGATCCCCCCGCCCCCTTGTCAGGGTCAAATGAAAAAACTTTTCCAAAGCTGGCTACAATCTCCTCAGAGAAGGGTATAAACAGCTTTACAGCCACCGTCCCTTCAGCTGGAACTAGCACTAATGTCCAAGACTACACCAAAAAACTACATGAGCACCTACATAGCTACACGCTCTAGGGACCTAAACCTTGTCACCACAATAAACATAACTTGCTGGAAGGATAGATTCCTGTCCCAGAGGCTTCCAATGCTCTGTAGCAAACTACCTATCTATATCAAACAAAGCTCCTCATTAGCCCTCTTCAAGAAAAATCTTGATGATTGGATGGGAGATAGGAAATTCACCCCGGGGTTACTTGTGTGGCACTGCTTGACAGGGGCATAGGAAAATTATTTTCTTGTCTAGGCTTATATTGGCACTAGGGCTAATAGCCTAGTACCTACCTATGAACCTATGAACCTATGTATGGACTCAGAAATATTTGACAGGACCAAATCATCTTCCTCAAGAAAGAGTAGACCTTTTTGGTGGACAGCAGCAATAAACAAACTCTATAATAGAAGGGAAAAATGCTGTCCAGGGCCAAGAAGAAGCAGGTGCCACATTGGAAGCAATCTCTCCTTTGTCTGAACAAAGCAAATACGGTCACTGGTGAAATCCTGTAAGGCTAACTTTGAGTCCAAATTGGCCGCAACCACCAAGGAAAATCACAAGATCTTCTTCACATATGTCTACAATCTCAAAGGCAACACCCAAATCTGCTCTGAACTGGTGGTCAATAACACCACATACACAAACACCATAGATATAGCCAACCTGCTGGCAGACAGGTTCAGTGAAAGCTTCAACCCTCTGTCCCCCATCAGTAAACCAGGACATCCCCAACACTTTCCCTCCTCCCCTCATCACCAGGGTGCAGTCCCTTAATGCGCTCTCAAAGGCAAAAAATACAGTCTCCATGGAACCCAATAAAATCCCTAGCTGTATCCTTCATGAACTAAGGTATGAGCTCTCTGGTCCATTAGACACACTATTCAACTAAAGCCTGAGCAAAGGCTTCATCCCACCTGAATGTAGGACAGCCACTGTCATCTCTCTACACAAAGGGGGAGCGTCCATTGACCCAGACAATTATAGGCCCATCAGTCTAACTAGCCTGATCTGCAAGGCCATGAAATGCATTATCATGGACCTTATAACAAGGACACTGGCAACCTCCAAACACTTGACCCCCACACACTTTGGTTTTGTCAAATGGAAATCATGCCTATTAAACTTGGTTGACTTCTGTAAAACAGTCACCAAAGCCATGGATGAGGGGGAGATAGTGCAGACAACCTACCATGACCTAGCCAAAGCCTTTGACACTATTCCCCACTAAGGCATAATAAACTCTCCCAGCTAGGCATCAACCCATATGTTACCAGATGGGTAGCTAATTGGCCCACTGATAGAACCCACTCAGTGAAAGTAGGGGAAGCCACCTCTAGTAGTAGACCCATAATGAGCAGTGTAACCTAAGGATCAGTCTTGGAGACTTTAATGTTTGGAATATCATTTTCTGAGGTGCATGCCCAAACCAGTGGTCTGTGGCTGACCAAGTTTGCAGATGACTGCAAGCTGGGCACTATCTTAAATTCCACTAGTGATGTGAATGAACTCCAAGAGGGCCTTACCCAGACTAATGACTGCTGCCAAAGCATGGCCTCAAACTGAATGCCAAGAAATGCATCATTATCCCCTTTGGGGAAAATGTCATCCCCACTAATTATCACATTAATAACAATGGACTAAACATGCAATCAGTCATGAGGGACTTGGTCACCCAGGTTGATAGCAACCTGACTTTTGACCACCACATTGCCTCTGTTGTATGGAAGGCTTTCTACATGGCCCACATCATAAATAAGGGTATTTCATCCAGGAACAAGGAGGTCATAACATCCCTGTACCCCTCCCTTATCAGACCCATTATCGAGTACAATGCTCCCTTCAGCATGTACCTTGCCAAGCACATGCAGCAGTTGGAGAGACCACAGAGGTTTCTGACCAGGAAAATCCAGGGTTTCAAGCACATATCCTATACAGATAGGCTAAAAGCCTTGTCTCTCTATTCAGTCTCATACAGACTGCTCAGAGGTGACCTGTGTTTGACATACAAGGCGATTTCAGACCCCAGCCTTGATGGAATTGCTGCATATCCATAAGACAACCTCCACTTGAGCAACCCGCACACAAGGCCTTAACCTGGTCTGTGACATTAATAGAACTTGTTGGTGGGATAGATTTGTGTCCCAAAGACTCCCACATCTGTAGAGTAGACTCCCTCTCCATGTCAAGCAGGGTACCTCTCCAGCCCTCTTTAAGAGGAACCTGGATGACTGGATGGTAAACAGAAAATATACCCCTGGGATCCCACCTGTGTCCCTGCTGGACAGGGAAAACAGGTGCTGACTTTGAGGGAACATGGGCAAGATTCTTGGCTAGGCTTATAAGGGCCTTTGCGCCAATAGCCTAGCATCATCCTATGAACCTATAAGATAGATATAGATATTGATATTTATGGTTATAAATTATATTTTGTAATTTTGTATAGCAGATCTAATGTACTTTTTCATATTCATATTAATTGGTCATCATATTTTATGTTTTTCAAACTTGTTTACCTGTTTTAAAACTATATTTATTCTTATACCCATGACCACAAGGGCCTTTTTAATCCTAGCCATGCATCCCAAATCTCTGACATGTTCTGGTACCCTTCATAAGTGTAAGTGGAGTTTGGAAGGTGAAACATTTACAAACAGGGTCCAGGGAGATGAACCATTTACAGGCTGCCTGTGTCCATAAGAGATATTGGTGCCAAACCAGGGATGAGTTTCCTGCTCCCCATCTAACTGTCCAAGTTACATTTGGGTTAGGGAAGAACTCTGCTTCATATAGATGGGGAGCCTGTCCAGAGAAGTGATAGTCTCTGGGATGCATAATGTCTCTCCAGCATATCATGTTTATATCACAGACAAGGTTTAAGTCTTGAGAATGGGTAATTCTGGTGCTGTTTGTTTTGCAGATATGCAGAAGGTCCATCTGAATGTGATATGAAAATGCCTTTTGTATGCTAGACAGAGATCTCACCTAAATAGCCTGTAGGAGACAGAATCTAGGGATAGTGCCTTGAGGCCATCTGCATAAGACATGTTGCTTTCACCCTGTATTCTTTTAGTGAAAGACATCTGTGGACACTCCAGTTGTTGGACATGCCTGGTTAGGTACATAGCAAAGGGGGCATTGTACACAATGATAGGGCTGATGAGTGCCAAATACAGTGTAACAATGACTCCCTGGAACTAGATACCATAACTTTGTTTATAAGTTGCACAACATAGAATGATTTCCTCACTACCAAAGGGTAGATTACCTTCTATATGTGCCCCCAATTTCCTGACTACTGAGTCATTTCTTAGGGTTATGTTGTCAGTATGATAGTTACCAGGTGTAGATCAGTTCCAGAGGGATAGTATTATACATGTCTTGGCACTTAGTTTTGGTCCATAGCTCTGGCACAGTTGTTTGTCTGTGTCAGCCCTTACTGGAGAACATTTGTGTTGGCGGCAATTCAATGACAGCTCCAAATTTGCAATATCAGCAAATTTAGTCAGCCAGAGGCCATTGATATTGGCACAGTTAGATTGTCCTGGTTAACAAATGGTTACTAATAAATAAATAAATTAAAAAAAAGGAAATACATAGAAAAATAATCCATAGATAGAAAGATAGATTAACAGATGGATAGATAGATAGATAGATAGATAGATGGATAGATAGATAGATAGATAGACAGATAAGTTAATTAATTAATTAATTAATTAATTAATATGCTACATGACAAATCCATCATAATTATGAACGTTGACAAGAGCAGGGAGGGCTTTTATTATGAATTCTGTAAGTTATTCTCTTTCTATATTGACATTATTGACTGATAATGAAACAGGGCTAGCCACCTGGGGTTATGAACACTGGCTCTAGGTGACAGTCATTGCTGATGTGCTATACCAACTCCATGTATAAAACTGAAAAAAGTGGGTTGATGCCAATGCAAGTGAAATATGTAAAGATTTATATAAAAATTTTTTAATATTATCTGTTTTTAGACTTATGCTGTGATCCATGATTCACTGTTTCATTCTGGATTGATATTACATTATTTAGATAAATAAGATTATTTAGATTTTTGATGATTAAAATTCTATTATGTAAGAATATTTGGGAATCCCCAACATTCATAAGATTTTTTTGAACTTATACCCTTTAAGCCAGTTGTTGCATTTGAAGATTATAATATGAAACCTCAGAAGCATTTGATGATTATAAATTGAAAACTTATGATGATAAAGTTTATGTGCTAGAGATTCCTGACATTTTTGAAACATATGTCTAGCAGTACTATTGATGACAATGCAATGGTCATTGCAACAGATATTAGTGATTTGGATTCCTCAATACCACACAAACTTGGCTATGACCATTTTTTGGTGGACGTAGTTCATTATCATCTTCGTCTGACATGATATTAGTTAACTTGTTTTTGGAAATAATGCTTTAAAATAATTTCTCATTTGTTTTTTTTTTTTAAATCAAAACTTTCATCAAAGACAGGGAGTGGTTGTGAGAGAGATGTCAAAAGTTATTTATACCAGAACAGTGTTGTGATATTGGGAATAAATAACTGTAAGTGAATCTTCTTTTCACCTTTTCTAAAAATGTCTTTACATTACTTATACTTTTTATGATTTAGAAAGGTATTTCAGAAGACAAGACTAAGATATTATTTCTTGTTTCTGGAAAGACTGATTGAATTTGTGAGATTTGCATATGTATTTTATAAGGACAGTACCAATTTCTTAGATTTTAGATTTTTAATAACTATAAGAGTAAGGTGTATGCTTCCCTAATCTATAGGAAGCCAGTTTATTCTGTATTTCTGTACCAGCCATCTCTTGTGGTAAAAAAAAGGATTGGTTAAAGGGCAAAGGGTTATGCTATCCAATTTAATCTATGCTTTATGATAGGATCACCTTATTCAACTTGTGGAAAGGATAACAGAAAAAAATCAGCGCTTGATTATCCACTGATTTTAGCTTTATTTTGAGAAAAATAAGATGATTATGAGTTTTGTAGCTTAGTGAAATAAATTTCATTTAGAGAAGGATGATAAAAGTGGTATTGCTATATCATACTGTAACAACTATAAATCGATAAACATTGGTAAAACTGAACTGGGATGAAATGATAAAGGTGAGTCAATGAATAATTTATTGGAGTTTGAACCTATGTTTGCACATAAAAGGGGTACAAGACACTAATTACCAAAGAACAAGACAAAAAATTAAATGTGCTGCTTCTTAGTTTTGTAAATTTATGAATGAATCAAACAGCGAAACAGTTGTATGTTAAAGCTAATTAGTAGCAGTTTAATTACCTTATTAAGGAAATTATTTATTCAGCCACTTGCCTCTCCTATGATAAGCTTTATACAGGAAAAATGGAAAGGCAATGCATACAGAGAATTTACAAAAAATGTTAATAGTATAAAGGTGAAGGACTCAAATAATTTGTTATGTATACATCAGCAATGATCTGAAGATCTTGTTATATATACATTGTCAATAATCTGAAGATTTTAAAAGATATGTTTTTCTGTATTAGAAAAAGTACATCTTTTTAGTTATGCAGACATCTGGAAAACAAAATTTGAGAAAAAAATGAGTCACATTGGCAATAAATTTTGGAAACCACTGTGGGTCTGTGTGTATCAAGAATTGCAATGAACTTTAGCAAACTTCAATGCAATATCTGTTCAGGCTTGCTAGTTGTTGCTGGAGCACCTACCAAGGGGAGAAAATGCTGAGAGAAGAAAAGGAGCCACTTTTGTGATTTTAAGTATTTTCTTCTGATGTTTTGTTAAGTTTTACTGCTTTGCCGCCTACTTTTTGCCATTTTCCGGCTTGCTAAAGTTTATATCTGTAACAGTAACAGTACTTGGAACACATCTAGAGCCTGTTTACTGCATTTCCTGTGTTGCACTTAATTTAAAATTGTTTTTTTCTCTAAAAACTGCATTTTACCTGATTTGGGCCTAGCACTCAAGTGTGGGGTCATTTATTGCACTGTTGTGATTATTTTGCTGCTTGTATATCTCTGCTACCTTTAAACTTCAACAAAAAGAAAAAAAAAATCTTGCTTTTTTCCCACTTTCTGAAAGTTAAGAAAGTTCAGTTACAGATTTGCTGTTCTGAACTGTTTGGAAGTTTCTAGAAGGCCAGTGCTTGCTTGGGCTAAAGGGAAGTTTCTGTGTTCACCAGTGGGAGTGGTTAACACTGAACAGCCTGACTGTCCCTGGAGGAGTGGTTACTACCTAGAAGCAGTAGTTTTATTGGCCATTTTGGGTCAATTCTAAACTCCTTGATCTCTCTCTCTTAAAACCCTACAACTCTCTTTTTGCGTGGTTTTGTGCACTGAGCAGCATCAGGCAGCGCCGCTTAAACAGGTTTAAACTATTCCATGCTACACAAAGTCTGCTCTTCACTTTTTCCCTTAGAACTGCTCAAACTCTCAAAGTATTCACTCTGTTCTCTTTCTAAAGCCCTGCACTTGCTCAGCTCTTATAAGAAAACACTAACTAACTAAAGCACTACACCCTCCTTGGCTTCTCATAAGTATTAGACTCCCAATTGGTCCTTCCTGATCAAGTGAAAAATCAGTTCCCTTCCCTAATCTGATCAGTAAAAAAAAAGTTCCCTATACTAATCTGATATGTTGAAGGGTCAGTTTTAAGGTTACTCTCCAGTCCAGCTGGTGAATTTGGGAATTTTGAGGCAATGTTACAATTGCCTTATGTACACAGACAACCCTCTCCTCCTTCCAACAAACTCTAATACATGTGAAAGATGCAGTTACATAGCCAAACTGGAGGCAGAGCTCTCTCAACCCAAGACTGGCACAGTCAGTCAGGAGGAAAAGGTAACCACCCACACCACAAATCCAGTCTCACACAGACCTATTGCATCTGCATACCCAGCACATAAACACACAAAAACATACTCGGAGGCTCTAAATAAAAATCTGCCTAAACAGCAAAGACCTCCTAAGCAGATATCCAAGCAACAGCCACTCCTCAACAATACCCACAAATCACATATCTCACAAAATCAGTGTGCCTCAGAGTAACAGCCCTTAAGGCCAAACAACACACCAAATACACTTGTTATAGGGGACTCTATTGTCTGGCACACTGACGTCCCTCTCACCAGACTGAACAAGGAGAAGGTAACTGTAAGCTGCCTGTTGGGTGCCAGGATCCACCACATAATGCAAGCACTCAGGTCACTCCAAAGCAAGTACAAGTATGACTCCGTCATTGTCCATGCTGGTGTGAATGACCTGAGACGTACCTCCCTGGACTATATGAAAAGAGACATAGAGGAGCTCTCTGACCATGTAGCCCAGGCTGGTATGACCCTGACCTTGAGTAGCATCTTGCCCTCACCAAGAATGATGCCACAGTATAAAGACAAAATGATCAGTTTCAACAATTGGCTAAAGTATTGGTGTCATTCAAAGGGGATCCAGTGTCTGTCAGCCTGGGATGACATGCTTGACAAGCCACGTTGCTTCGCTAGGGACGGCTTGCACCTGTCACCCTTAGGCTTTCATATACTGGCCAAGGCTCTTGCCACCCCCATAGTGCCTTTTTTAGGCAAGGCTCAAAGGACAAACCCACCTCCATAGACAACCCAAAGATAAAAAAACTAAAGGTAATGCTACTCAATGCCAGAAGTCTAAACCTCAAGATGCACGCACTCGTGACTCTCCTCAATATGGAGAAAATCAATGTCTGTGCAGTAACAGAAACCTGGTTCAAGGCTCCTGAGAGCACCCCAGCACTACCAGGTTATAACTCATACCATGCGTTTTGGCCCCAAAACTCGGACCGGAGCACAAAAGGAGGGGGAGTATCTATAGTCATCAAAGATACCTACACCTCCAGGTTAGTGGCATTGCACGAAGCATCGGAAACCATCCATGTGCAACTAACAGTGAGCAAAACTGCCTTTCAGTTTGTAGCCTGCTAGAGAACACCCTCCCTATTACAGGAAACCCACTTGGCATTCCTGAGAACACTGGAGAATATGAAGGTCTCTCCAAACACTATGTTATTGGGTGACTTCAACTACCTAAACATTGACTGGGAAAACTACTCAAGCTCAAACACCCTCGCCCAATGGTTCCTTGAATTTATAAACTCTAACGCAATGGAACAACTCCACAAAAGGGAACAACATATTGGACCTGGTCATCAACAACATGGGGACTCTATGTTCCACACCAGAGGTAAACCCCTCATTGGTAAGATCAGACCATAAACAAATTTCCCTGGACATCCATATCCTGTCCCTACCCCCAGCCAACGAAATCACTGTAAAGAATTTCTCAAAAGCCAACTTTGCACTTCTCAAGACTGAGGTGGAATCCTTCAAAGCCCCTGGGCCAGAGGATAATACAGACCAATCTGCATAATCCTTTACAAATGCATTCTATGAGCACCTTCAGGAATGCATGGATCGTGGTATCCCAAATAAAACCAAGACTCACTCCTCCAAAAACAGGAGACCAGTCTGGTGGACCCCGGCCATAAATAAGCTATACAACAGAAGGAGAACGCTACTACATGACAGAGCAAAATCCCAAAAAGGGAAGGCATCTCTGATCAGTATTAGCAAGAAACTTCGATCCCTCATAAAATCATCAAAGGCCAGTTTCAAAAGAAAAATTGCCCTAGACACTAAAGATAATCACAAGGCCTTCTTTAGTTATGTCAGGAACATGGGCGGAAACTCCTAGATATGCTCTGAATTGTTGCATAATGGTACAAAATATACTGAAACTACAGACATAGCCAACATCCTGGCAGACAGATTCAGTGCAAACTTCTCCCCCCCTTCCCCCCCAACGGAGCAAACACCTATCCCAACTGAATGTAACCTCCCTGACATCACAGATGCACAGGTGAAAGCTACCCTCTCCAAAGCAAAAAACACAGCATCTATGGGACCGGACGGTGTCCCAGGCTGTGTCTTACATGAGCTCCAAAAAGAACTGAACCCTCACATTAAGTCACTCTTCAAACTTAGCCTTACTAGAGGATATGTACCCAAAGAATGGTGTACAGCTGCAGTGTTCCCACTCCACAAAGGTGGTGCCACAACGGACCCTGGAAACTATCGCCCCATAAGCCTGACTAGTCTGGTCTGTAAAGCTATGGAGCGTATTATCATGGAACTCATAAACAAAGACAATGGGAGCCTCCAGACACTGGACCCTACCCAATTCGGCTTTGTTAAGGGCAGATCTTTCCTCTTAAACCTAGTTGATTTCTTTGAAACAGTTACCAAAGCCATAGATGAGGGCAAGGTAGTCCACACAGCCTACCTGGACCTCGCAAAAGCCTTCGACACAATACCCCACTCAGGCATCATAAATAAGCTTACCAGCTTAAATATCAACCCATATATCACAAGATGGGTTGCAAACTGGCTCAGAGATAGAACCCACATGGTCAGAATTACAGGTGCCATGTCCAAATCCAAACCAGTTACAAGTGGCATCCCACAGGGCTCAGTTCTGGGACCTCTCTTGTTCGGTATATACTTCTCTGAGGTTCAGGCTAACACGGGGGGATTATGGCTGACAAAGTTCACAGATGACTGCAAACTGGGGGCCATAATCAAATCTCCAGCTGACACAATCATCCTCCAAAAGGGTCTCACAGAGATGGATGCTTGGTGCCAGAGCCACGGCCTCAAGCTAAATGCAAAAAAGTGCATAGTCATCCCCTTTGGGAAAAACAAGGTGCCCACAAATTACCACATAGGTGGTAATCCATTAAGTACGGAAGAAGTAATTAGAGATTTGGTGACCAACGTAGATAGTAATCTCTCCTTTGATAATCACGTTGCCAAAGTGGTTAGAAAGACCTTCTATATAGCCCACCTTATCACAAAAGGGTTCGCATCTAGATCAAGAGAGGTCATTATGCCCCTTTACTCATCACTCATCAGGTCCATAATTGAATACAATGCCCCTTTTGGGATGTACCTTACCCGACACCTGCAGCAACTGGAGAGACCCCAAAAGTACCTCACCAAGAGGATCATGGACTACAAACAGGTGTCCTATGCAGCTCGACTAAAGAAACTCCTGCTCTACTCAGTTGCTTACCACCTAATCAGAGGCAATCTACGCCTGACGTACAAAGCCATGTCAAACCCAGAATTAATGGACATGCTCCACCTCAAAAAAATCCAAGTCCCTTAGAGCTACACGCTCCAGGGACCTAAACCTCAGCACAAAAATAAATAGGACATGCTGGAGGGACAGATTCATTTCCCAGAGGCTCCCCTCACTCTGGAATAGAATCCCAATTCATGTTAGACATAGCCCCTCGCTGATCCTCTTCAAGCGAAATTTGGACGCGTGGATGGGAAATTGCAAATTCACCCCTGGGATCTCTCCTGTGTCCCTGCTAGACAGAGGCACAGTAAACTAATCTTAAAAGGGTACCTTCTGTGACCTACTTTACAGAGGCACAGTAGGCTAATCTAATAGGGAGGTGGAAGCCAAATACACTCTGGCTAGGCTAATAAATGCCCTAGGGCAGATAGCCTAGTATCTACCTATGAACCTATGAACCTATATTTTAATTTGTGCCTTCCCTATTGAAACTCTTGCAACAGTGTTATATTGAATTTCTTTTTTAGCATTCATGCAACCTGTTAATGTTTTCTAGATTGATGTGGGCATCTGAAATCCTGTATTATACCATACTACTTACATAGTTATTTCAGTTTTACACCTTGATAAATAGGCATAAAATTATGTAAATGCTTCATTGCTTCTCTCCACTGTGCTTTATTCTCCGAGACTGTAGAATACATATGTAGCTGTCATAGTAATTTATGAGCCTACAATCTCTTTGTAAGGCATGCATTGCCTTCTATGATGCCTATTAACCTGTTTTCATTAACCCCTGTAGATAAATGCAATGCTTAGGCCATGTGCTGCTGCACTCAGTTTGACTATAACAATATATTTTTTTTCCTAAGGTGTCTGAGGGAAAAATGCTATATCTTATTGGTGAAAACAATGGCTATACTGACCTTTTCCTGAGACTTTTGAAAGTGCAGATGTTTAGTGTTGCATTTCAAAAATTAGACAGACATCGCATTTGCTTTTATTCCTGCATCATTTACTTTATGCAAGTACTACTCATACCTACTTTTTTGCAGAGGACCTGATGAAATTTCTGCAATGAGTATAGAATGACTTCTGCCTATGTCCTTTATGTCTGCATTTATGCATTGCTCAAATACAGGCCATATTTTCACTATTGACATATCGTTGTATTTTGCACATCAGCTTCCCATTTTTGTTGTTTAATACAATCAGCAGTGACAATAGTTTTGCAAGGTTTTTCCTCCATACCTGCAGGCAATCAAGATTCACCCCATCAGTCTTAATCTCTTTCATTCCTCCATGACTAGAAAGTCACCAACATGAAAACAAGAGCCAAAGGGAGGGACTGTCAATATAATCCACAATGGAAGTAGTTGGCACCATTGTCCACCTTTACTGATTCAGTAAAAGAGGGCATGCCATTTCCCTTACCGTTTCCCCATTGACTGTTGACCATAGCAATAGCCTTAGTGCAATGATCTGCACTGCCATCTTGATTTTGCAGACATGTTGTTGAGGGCTGCTGCCATCGGTCTGGTAAAACCTGCTGCCTTCATGATTCTTTTTAATTTTATACATTTTATAGGTTCTTAGGTTTATAGGATGATACTAGGCTATTGGCCTGGAAGACCTTATAAGCCTAGCCAAGAATTTTGCTCTTGTTTCTTCAAAGTCAGTACCTGTTTCACCTGTCTGGCAGGGACACAGGTTTGATTTCAGGGGTATATTTTCTGTTTCCCATCCCGTCATCCAGGTTCCTTTTAAAGAGGGCTAGAGAGGTACTCTACTTGACATGGAGAGGGAGTCTATTCCACAGACAAGAAGTCTTTGGGACACAAAGCTATACTGCCAACAAGTTCTATTAATGTCACAGACCAGATTAAGGCCTTGCATGCAGGTTGTGCGAGTGGAGTTTGTCTTACAGATATGCAGCAACTCCATCAAGGCTGAGTCTGAAATGGCCTTGTATGCCAAACACAGGTCACCTTTGAGCAGTCTGTATGAAACTGAGTAGAGGGATGGGGCTTATAGCCTATCTGTATCGGATAGGTGTTTGACACCCTGGTAAGCTAAAACCACCCAAGACACAAGCAACCCTTTTCAGGCTCACCTCTGTGCACTGGCTGGTTAACTGACTTACTCAGAGTCATATAGTAGGCACATGGAGGTGGGAGAAATCAAACTGTACTTTGGGCTACAGGGACATAGTTACTAACCTTCAGACCTCAAATTTTCAGCTTTAATTGCCAGATAACCTAGCCTCCACATACTGGTGGAATAATGGCAGAGCAAGACCACCTCCCCAATGATAGAAAAAACACCATTAGCAGCTCCCCCCCCAAACAAATTCTCTAACATCAGATCTCAATTTGTACTCAGGTTGTCTGGGGCAAAGACAGGGCCTTAACCATCTACACCACAAAGCCAGGCAAAGAGTCACAATATTTCAAAGTCTTATCTTACAGACTGACCAAACTGGAGGGAGTACAGTGGAAATATACCAAGGGCATGAATGGATGTGAAAATTTAAGTTGTTATGAAAGACTAAAATATGTGAACGTGTACAGTATTTCATAGATATCTAAGAGGGAATCTTATTCAGGTATATAGGGCATTTAGAGAGAACTAAGTCTGGGGATGTTTGGGGTTTTCAAGAAGAACTAGGGAGTCATTTGACAACCCATGTAGAAGATTCTATAGCAATTAGAAGTGCACCGATTGGTTCTCTGACAGAGTAGCTGATGCTTGGAACAGACTACCAAATTACATTAAAGCAAATATTATTTTAGATATTTTTAAGAACAGCCTGGACACTTGTTATAGGATCAAGTGATTTGGTATATTTGCAAGCTAGAAGGGCATTAATGCCTGTGCTTGAAATATTTGTATGTATGTATGTATGTACAGACTTCTTTGTCCATTTTTTGTTATACTTTTGTCCTTCTAAAATAATTTCCATTGACTAGTAGGAAATTCTGTGTCACTGATGAGACTTAACTGCTGTCTTATGATTTCCACATGAAATACAATATAGTAATTTTTATATGACTGAAGCATTTCTTCTCTGTTGCAGTTAAGACCTATTCCATTGCATTGCCAATAAAAAAATCAAGCCTCATCATAAAATAGCTCGGTAAGTCAAGACCATTTACTGACAGATCTGACAGTAAAACTAAAATAACACTTAGCACACATAATGCAATCAAAGAATTTTCTAGACAATGCATTTATGGTAAGAAGATCAAAGGCAAAAGAAGAATGAGACCATTGTGTCAAAGATGAGCAGAAGACATTAATTTAATAATGAATATGAATTTGCAAGAACTTAAAGAAACAGTAGTTGGTAGGCAGGTCTGGTGTGTAAAGTCCCTGAGTTTGCAGAGATGGACTCAGCTAAGTGTCTAAACATCAATAACAGCAACAACTCTTATTTACTAGATATCAAATATTTAATTTATTATCATTTCTATGTGAAATGTTCTTCCAGGAATGCTTTACACACTATGTGAGGTTGTACTCTAAGCATGCAATATGTGTAAGGGATAAATATGACTAATTTTATTTAATGAATCCCACCCTCCACATGCATCATAACCTTTGCAAATACTCTTTAACATATGTGACAGACAAAAAAGAACACCTTCATCATTAGAGAAGAGTCTAGAAGGAACCTTTTAGAATTTCCGGACCACAGTCTATCCTCCATTCATCTGACAAAGCTGACTTCCCATAATAGATTGCTGTCATGACTATGAATTCTGCAGCAGAGGCATGCCATTACTATCCCGTCTTTCTTTCCTGAATGTCTGCAATCAGAAATGTCTGTATACTCTCAGACACCTCTGTCAATGAACATAGGCCTTTGTGTGCATTATGTTACTTCCTCCTGTAAGTGATCAGATTCCTCAGGAGCCATCACTGTCACTTTATCCCTATAAACCACAATGGTATTTCTGCTATCTGTGTAATGGTACATAGGCTTTATCTTTATATACCATGGTGGTATTTGTGTTATCGGCGTTATGGTATACAGGCTTTATCCCTATATACCACGATGGTATTTATGTTGTCAGTGTCATAGTATTTAGGATTCATCCCTATTCACCATGATGGTATTTATGTTGTCAGAGTCATAGTATTTAGGATTTATCCCTATTTACCATGATGGTATTTATGTTGTCAGTGTCATAGTATTTAGGATTTATCCCTATTTACCACGATGGTATTTATGTTGTCAGTGTCATAGTATTTAGGATTTATCCCTATTTACCATGATGGTATTTATGTTGTCAGTGTCATAGTATTTAGGATTTATCCCTATTTACCATGATGGTATTTATGTTGTCAGTGTCATAGTATTTAGGATGTATCCCTATTTATCATGATGGTATTTATGTTGTCAGTGTCATAGTATTTAGGATTTATCCCTATTTACCACGATGGTATTTATGTTGTCAGTGTCATAGTATTTGGGATTTGTCCCTATTTACCATGGTGGTATTTGTGGTTTCAGTGATATGGTATATGGGGATATAGCCTTGTCTGTGACATAGATGTCTTGGGATTGTCTAGTCATTCTAGAGAAGTTGAATGCAGTGGGAAAAATAATGGAAAGATAAACCTCCTCACCTCTTTCAATGTCAGATTTGAGCTCCTTTGTACAGACTTGAGAATCAGCAGAGAATTTAGATTCAAAGGGAGCGTGGTTGTCTACACACTGATATCATTAGTGGAAGTGAGCCCCATTGGTCACCTATTCCATACGGCATTTCTGGCATGCATTCAGAAAAGGAACGGTAAGGCTGGGTATAAAGTGAAAGCCCCAATCCCACCTGTGGAAGAAAAGCACCACTTCAGATGTGCTCAGCCTTCACCCCAAGGGAACGAATGGCCATAAGTCACTGACCTCTTGAGTAAAGAACTACAATGGTACAGCATTCAGAATGGAAACAGTAATCAGAGGGTATCAGACCAACAAACAATGATGAGGTTGTTTGTGAGTAATTTGAATGCTGCTACTGCAGTAAGTAGTAATTGTATGTTAAATGTGTCTTTTGAGAAGAGATAAAATTAGTTTTTGATTAAGGGACAATGCAACTAATACACGTGCGGTGCTGTCCCAGTTTAAACCATAGTTCATTAGATATATTATTCTTAATAAAGCAGAATCTATGTCTGAGTGGTGGCTAATATTTTGAGAGAGAGACAGAGAGAGCTTTTACTGATAAATATTATGTAGTCCATAATTACACACTTTGTTGGTAGAGTTTTTAAACTGTGTGTTTTGCTATGCATTTGCCACTGCTAATCAGTTAAGACAAAAGCATTCTCTGTTTGGTTTCATGTAGTGGTCATCATATGAGTATGGTTAGGAATTTAAGTAAGTAATACTAAAGAGATGAAATGAGTATAGAAAGAAAGGAAGGTCCAACCATTTTTTTCTTTTTGTGAGAATAGAAAAGAATATAATGCATCACAAAATGTGTTTATTTTCAAAAGCAGCTCCTTAATTGATGGCAGCATTGCATACACTTTATGGAATCTATTTAAAACCTTCATTTTCAAAAAAAATTTACATGCATGAGGGATCTACCATTTATGAGGAGGTTATATCAAATCAATATGGGAAATCCTGTGGGGTTTTTTTAGCTAATTTTTACTAGTTATTGCTTATTCTAACCATTTAGAGCAGCTTTTTTATTGTCTGCTGCCTACTACTTTTTATTGTATATTATTGCTATAAACTAATCTGTACTATTCTACTGAAATTGTCTGCCTTACAGAGCCTATTAAATTACTGTTGTTATTGTCACACTGTTTTTAAAGCGTTTTAGCTAGTTTCACTGTGTGAAAGGTATTAACTGGGAATTTTCTCTATTTGTTAAGCACATGTATGTTTGTTCTGATTTTCTGTCAAGGAGTGTATCATATGACTGATTTGTTTGCAGTTGAAAGCATTCTCTAGAGTATTCTTGCTCCTTTATCTGTTTAAAATTTTCATTTAGTGTCTCATTGCTGTTTTTCTGCTGTGATAAATATTTCTGTAGTGTTTTTCTGCCTAAAATAGTGCAGCTAGTAGATAGGGTTGCCAGATTTCCTTGTGGCTAAAACCGGACTAAGGTCACGCCCCTCGCATCACCCATAACCCCACCCATCCCCACCCACTCTCCCATCAATGACACGCCCATTTTTGTGACACCACTGTGACATCAGCTGATGGGAACGCCCTCTTTTTCTGTTCCGGATGCCTGCTTTCAGCCGATTTACTATGCTTTTCTGTAAAAAAAGCATAGCAAATCAGCCAATTGTAACAAACACTGATAGTCTGTTTCTTTTTGTGAAACAGAAAAATGGAGTTTGTACAGTGTTTTCCCAATTTCCTGACTACCAGTCCAGTCAGAGCAGAGAATTGATTTGATTTGTGTGGATAGTCCAGAAAAAAACAGATAAGTGGCATTGGTTGCACATTGGCAGTGGCAACAGGGTGATTTCCAATTTCCCACCTATTGTTCAAAGACTCAACGTTATGCTTAAATAGGGCTAGCCTAGGGATGGACTGTGCTCCACATGAATGGGAAGCTTGTTCCAGTGCATGGGGACCCTCTCTGAGACACATTTGTGTCTCATCAACACAATATCGCATGGCCTATTTATGTCACAAGCAAAATTAAAATTTTTGGATATAATGGTTTTGATACTGTTCATTTTGTGGCTGTCCAAAAGGTCCATCAATCAGTGCTGGATCCAAGGATGCCTTGTATGCCAGACATTCTTTCTCAGTAACCTGTTGGAGACCGGTATAGTGATAGGGCTTTAAGGAGATCTGTATAAGACAATGTGTTTAGACACTGGATTATTCTAGTAAGGAAGCTTTAAATATGTTCCAGCTGTTTTGTGTGTCTGGTCAAGTACATGCCAAAGAGATAGGTGCAGCTCACACATCCAGTTATTTTGTCAACTTCTCAGATTAACATCGCTAATATTTTAAAAAGTGTTCCTTGTACATGAGCAATGTCCTATAAAAAATGTAAATAAGCAACTCAAACATGGGCTTCTTACGAGTTGTTCATTCACATTAACCAGTGTCTAAAGCATCTCCCCAGATTCCACTGGTGGTCAAGTGCCATGTAACATGTTAGATGTCTTTTTTTTTTCATTTTCACTCCTTAACTCCTCCTCTTGCTCCCTAGTAACCTCTTCCATCCTTCTACTTCTTCCTCATTGTACCTCCTCCTTCCTTCACACAGGTCAGTTTGCCGAATTTTCATTCAGAAACTGAATCGTGTTGGGCAAAGACATTTGGCCATTCATAAAATGGCCAGTTGTCCTTTGCAAACTTGTAGGAAAACCTATTCAGAGCTAGTCTTGACAACAAATCCATTAGACTCGGTTCAGTTTGGCCTGCTTTGCTGTGTTTGCTGCTTCCTGATGTAAATAAATGTTGTTAGAAATCTGTCAATTATGCAGCCTAATATTTATGCGTTGGAGTAGGCTAACGTCTGTGCAATATTCATTTGCTGAGCAAATGAACTGGTGCTTTGACCCTTTTCAGCCATGACCCAGGCCACAAGAGCAAGGACAATTAAATATATACAGAGACTAAAATAGTCAATCAGCTAATTTATTTTTGGAAGGCAGGAACAGACTTAAGTAGACAAAAAAAGCTCACTCAGAACATTCAAACTTTATACAGTAACCAATGGATGGGACTGAACTGTGTAGACCTGAGGGTTTGAAACAGTCTTAACCTCTGTCACTCTGTGCCACTGTGCCTGTGGAATTTTTTTTTATCATAACTTTCAAACTTTGTGACTTGAGAGCATCCCTCACCTATATGGACTGAGAGGGTGGACAACAGATTATGCTCCCAAAGACCTGTTCTTTCATTCTGTCTGAACTCTTGTGGAGCAGCTCTGGTCTGTGGTGATGGTCAGGGCATTGTACAGCCATACTTTAAATGCACTTGTACTGCACATTCATAGTTGGAATGTGGTCACAGTTTGGGCACTGTGTGTAGAGTGTCCATTTTTAGAGTCTGTTAGGAATAGTGCATAGTTCAGTTGAAGTTCCACATTTGTGGTATTTGAGTTCGACTGAGCAGCCCTGATCAGGCGCTTGTTCTGTGAAATAACAGACTTAAACTCGGTGCAGGAATATGGCAGGTTAAAGAAAACTGACAGTTCACTTTTAACTGATTCTGGCGTAAGTCTGTTTCGTTCATCCGTCCAAATGTTATTCATAACGCTAAACACACGCCAACGGATGCATTTGAGACTGGAACAGACAGAATGTGCTGAACAAGTTTCAACATATTTGGTGCAGACTCGTGCTCGAAAACTTACACCAAGCCTCAGCTGTGCTTGCACAGCTATGGATAACGCCAAACACTTCACTAAGAGCGCGACTTCATCGTGCAGGCTGTCGGATGGACGGTGGGTGGATAGAGGTGTTTGCATCCAAATGTCAATCACTTCATCAAGCGAAGGCGATCTTGTGACACTAGTCAAAGACAGTGACTTGAAGTGACGATATGGGAATGTTCAAATGCAAACCATTTGTTCAAATATGTCATTGCTCGCTTGTACACATTCAGAGCTTCAGTTATGAACTTCTCAATGAACTGCTGTGGTAGATAACTTTTGCGCAGAGCAAATGCTACCTTCATACCAAAAATTTATCATCAGTCCTATTCTGCAGAGACAGCTTAAACTGTTCCATTATACCGCACAGTTCACAAGCTGTTGTTGATTTGTTCTCAAGCTTTAAAATTGTCTCTTGAAAGGATGACATAAAGAAGTGTGTAAAATATAGATACAGCTCCGACTTTGTTGGGCTGTCATCTGGTGCCAGTTCGTTTTCCTGGTCCTTCAACATTTTCCATATCACTTTCGACAATCAGCTTCTCCTTGAGACAAGAAATACGTTTTCAAAGGCATCCAGCACAGCAAAATTCGGTCAAGAGCCTTGA
Organism: Protopterus annectens; assembly: GCF_019279795.1. Taxonomy (NCBI): domain Eukaryota; kingdom Metazoa; phylum Chordata; order Ceratodontiformes; family Protopteridae; genus Protopterus; species Protopterus annectens. The sequence continues at coordinate 1,620,935,703 of NC_056726.1, forward strand.
ACAAACTCAACCAGCGTTGGAACATGTCTGATTATCTCGTGGTATTCAGACTCATAGAAATCAAAGCAGCTTTTCAGTTCTGCTCGCCTCAAGGCAGAGTTACTGAATTCAGCAAACACTTTCATGACGAAATTTTCAACATCAAATGACATGACCTTTAAAGCATTTTTCGCACAGTTATGCATAATGTGGTCATTGCAGTGTGCTGCAATAATGTTAGGATTCTCCTCTGAAACTAACTTCTGATAAACGGAGTTGTTTATGCCATAGTTTACCGATGCATTATCTGGGCATAAGCGGTAACATTTTGCCAAGACAATTTACATTCTGATAAAACACGACAGAGTTGATTCTTAACGGACTTGGAGTCTTCAAATGCATCCTCGTAAAAGTCAATAACACAGAAAGAAATTCCGTTCTGCGGGGTGAAGAACTGAACACCAACTGGATAGAATTTACGGTTCCCTTTGTTAGATGCATCAGTAGCAATGGAAAATGGCAAACCAGCATGTAGCTTATCAAGGACGAATTCTAGTGAAAATGGGTACAAAACATTGTTGACTATGGCAGAAACTTTTGTTCGGCCGCAGGTCATCTTTTTAACGATTTCCGAGTCATCAATTATAGACTTCATAACTTTGATACCACAGTCCTGTGCATTATATGAAATATGATGTCTAATTCCATGATACACTTCAGCAATTTCCGCTAGGGATACTTTGTGAGATGCCATACTGTTTGGCGATGTGAAAAATGTCTTCAGTCGTTGAGATGACGCACTAGCTTGGGAACAAGTAGTATGCTTTTTAGTGCTTTGGTGTGCTGTAACTGCTTTTTTTCCATCATATGCAACAGCGAATGATGTTGCACAAAGCTTGCATCTAGCTTTTGTATCTTCTGTGCATTTTTGTATCCATGAAAATTCCCTTTCCCACTCTGCATTATAATAACAGATGTTTCGTTTGCTTCTTTGGTGGGGTAGACCTGTCTGACCGTGTAGTTGGGCTGCCAAAACTCTCATTATCGTTGACACGGACACCGTTATTCCTGTCTTCCATAATAACAGTATTAATAAAGTACCTGTAGACAGTGACAGCAGACATATAATGAGTTAGTTAAACTTAAAGACAAAAAGCTGCATTAATAAAGAGTCTACAGAAATACTGTGCAACTACTTTTGCATCACTGAAGTATCTGTTTTTTATGAAAGGAACATCTGCTTGTTAGTGTCTGTCCCCGGACTGGTGCAAGGCTATACTGGCAGAGTCTACTGTCTAGTAGCATCGGGTATTCCCACACTATGGTGTCCCACAGTCCCACTGATAAGCTAGAAGGTTATGTATGTTATATGGGTTGGAGACAGTGGCATTGCCAAAAAGGCAGGAGTCCGAGCTGGACGTGGCAGAGTTAAAGATGTTAAAATTTGCACTGGGTGTGACAAGGTTGGACAGGATTATAAATAAGTATATTAGAGGGTCAGCCCAGGTTGGAAGGTTTAGAGACAAAGCCAGAGAGGCAAGATTACATTGGTTTGGACATGTGCTGAGGATGGATGCATATTGGGAAAAAGATGCTAAAGATGAAGCTGCCAGGTAACAGGAAAAGAGGAAGTGGCAGCACCGTTCTGTGCTTTATTGTTTTGCCTTCTGGGTCATCATATTGTTTTATTCTGAGGAAAAGAGAGGAAGGCATAAGATAAGGTTTATGGATGTGGTGATGAGAGAGGACATGCAGGTGGTTGGTGTGACAGAGCAAGATGCAGAGGACAGGAAGAAATGGAAACAGATGATCCGCTGTGTGGCGACCCCTAATGGGAGCAGCTGAAAGAAGAATGTGAGTAGTTGCGTTGGCTGCCCTAAACACCAAAATCTAATCTGATGCCCTACATTATTATTATTGTTTCCCTATCTCTCACACACACTTAATACTCAATATATGCCATACAAAAATTATACTGACCCTGCCCTGGGCCCTGACTCTCAAACTCTTATCATCTCCTTGCTAAGTTCTAAATGTTTACTTGCAGTGTCAGTGTTCAACAGGTAACACACATGCCTTTGGTTCTTGAAGATGAGAAGATTGTGAGTTCTAGTCCCACTTCAGGTGACTGGACTAATTTATTTTTCCATTACTGTCACTGTAGTGCAGTATTAAGGATGCTGCACTCCTCTGAATGTGCTGTTCTTCAGATGAGACATTACACTGAGTTGGCAGTACCCAGGTAGATGCACAAATACATCATAGTATTTCTCAAAAAGACTAGGGCAAACGGACAGCTGGCAACCCTACATAATCCCTATTATAAGCAATTGGAGGGTACCAAAAGATCATCTGTTTTGTCCTGGTAAAATACCATCTTAACAGCTGCAGAACTCACCTTTGGATACTCCAGCCACTGTCCTGCTTAAATTGCCATGTGCTACATATTCGCATGCCTTTGGACTACTGTTATTGGTATCCAGAAAGAACTCTTAACAAGCAAGCAAGAAAATACTACCGGCTGCTCAGGAGTAAAGAAAATCCTTATAATGTTAATGTGAAACTGGCAATGTAAGCATTATACAAAAATGTTGATAGTAGATGTGACGATAGGAGGTACTGCCAGCCATGCCTGGTGAAGTAGGGCAGTGGATGTGCAACATTATGCCAATACAGCTAGCTGGAGTTTTGTGAAGAATTATATGTCATTTGTATATCAAACTGATTTGTACAGAATTTACTATTTTTTTAATTTATTTGTGGTGCTTGAATTCACATTTACCATTAGCAGCCTATAAATACACTAAACCCACACATACTTGTTGTATTTTATACATGTATTTCTCTCTCTCATATAGATTTTATAAATATATATAAAATACACACACAATATATATATATATATATATATATATATATATATATATATATATATATATATATATATATATATATACACATATATATATATACAGTACAGAGAAACTAGAAAGCAAACTCAATGAGTTGGAATACTGCTGCTGTAGAAACAAGTTAAAGGTTACTGGCTTGCCTAAGGGAAAGGAGGACAGTAGCACTTTATATTTCTGCAGAAAGTACTGGCATTCTGGCAATGTTTCTGAGGAATACCGTTATGTGTGTACTAACAGAGCTCACTGAATTACACACCCAAAGTTAAATCATGCCTGTCTGGTCATTTTACACTAAAACTTTTACATTAGTCTGTTCTAAACTAAAACTTGGAATAAATCAAAACTGCCTTTGATTAGTGCGATCTTGGAGTTGATATATTTAAGTAGTGTGGGAGGCAAAGCCCCCACTTTATGTATTCTTTAAATTATTTTTCTTTTCTTTTTTTTTTTTGGAACAGCGATTTTCTTCCCTTGGTAAGAAATCCCTGTTCTGAGCTTTTGAGATTGTAAGCTTTTGCTTACATGGGGTAAATTATTCATCATTCACTTTTTTAAGCATTCGATGCTATAATATAGACCCGAGATATCAATATAAATGAGGTTGAATGTATGTGGTTAGGGTCTGCTAACATAGCAGGATAGGTATGAGAAAGGAAGGGTAGTAAGACAAAAATTACTTTTTTAAATGGGAATGTATATAGAGAGATTGAGGTTAGAGGAGTTTAAGCAAATTAGTAACATGATACTATTGATTAGAGATAAATATCAATCTGATTGTAGACTAGTATATAAGAGAAGATTGCAGGGATGAATGGTAAAGGGAGTTTTGGTAATGAATGTCTTATTTACTGGGAAAGGGGATCTGACGGAGTGTATATAGAGCAAGGCACTATTGGAGGGAGAAAGGCTGTTGGGAATGATGCAAAATGTTAGATGGAAGATGAGAGCAGGTAGACAATATTGAGAGTGATTCTGTAATATTATAAAGTTGTTTAGGAGGTATAGTTATAGGGTGTCCTGGGTGACAGGTGTACATGTAAAGTATAATAGCAGAGTTAGGTGTACTGAATGGGAATTACACTAGAGTAGTATAGTGGGCTTCTCACTCAGGCCAATTATTACATGGAATATATTACATGTTTGTAAAGAACTATGCTACTGATATTCAAGCCATGTCTTGAGGTGTCAGATTGCAGCCAGAAGAGACAACTACATTGTAGCTATGAATCACAGTAAATTTTAATGTGAGAAAAAATATTTCAGTTTGCCTTACTTTTTCAGTATAAATTATTTCTGACATCTAAAGAAAAAGAAAGAAGATACAACAAAAGATAACCAGATAAAATACATAAAAAAAAAAACAGACAAATGAATAATTCAAATAAAGCTTTAACAAAAATAGTTAAACCATTGTTTTTTTTCCATACATAATCAGAAAGAGAAGAAAGAAACATTAAACCTGACATATAGTATAGATAGATAAAGCCTTGACTATAGTCCAAGTGTCCCAGGTTTGATTAGTAGCTTCGGCATCTGAGATGCTGGCAAGGGGAGATTGGGTGGACCCTTACTTGTATGATTGGAGTTCCATTGGGTGGTGGTGGTATTGGACATTTGCTGAACTGCTGCAGATGTGGAACCATATGCCAGCAGCCACCATTTCATGGCTGGATAAGGACTGAAGAGTGCACACAAAAGAGAAAGAGGACGTAGGATTTAAAATGCTCCTTGGCAACAGTACGTTGCTTCCCCAACTGCTTCAATTTCTTCACTGGCCTTGATGAATGAGGCAGAGTGTAGTCTATGGGAAGGAGGGTTCTGCAGAACTGGTGGACAAGAAAAGGTGCTAGGGACAGTTTATGGATAGCTGCAAGGAGAAAAATACTGAGAAAAGCTATGCTGCTGATAAGCTTCATCCTGTAGTTCAGAGTTTGATTCTTTCAGCCTCTGTTTGTTTGCTGTCTGACTCTAAGCAAGTCTCTTAACTCGCCAGTGTTCCCTGGTCAGTGGTCACCCCTAAAACAGACTAGTAGAGTTAATTGTTTAACAGATGAATAAAATACTATATCAATAAATAATAAATTATGTATTTATATCACTATATTCATTATTACTTGTCACTTCACATTATTATTATTTTGTTTAAAATAAAATAAATTTAACTTTATCTGTCATTATTCCCAAAATCCCAGTCTGGGTTACCTTTACCACCATCCACTAATTTTATCATTGAGGACAGGCTGCAGTGCTAGCCTATATGGTGAATTGGTGATGTCTTACTTTACTTATTAAAACAAAAAAGAGAGAATAATCTGAGTGAGTCTGATGTCTGACTGACCTGTCACCTGACCTAGCAGTCCGCGTACGTGGTTGTGGTGGTGGTGATGACACACACCCCCTAGTCTTGGGCAAGTTGGGCCGGCTCTTGCTCTTCAATCACACCTCACACGCTGGCTGCTTAAAATTTTCACGCGATTTATTTCCATTCCACCACACTGACTGGTGAATGGAATAAGCACGCACGCATGCATGAGCTGAACAGCTGTGCCTGTCAGCTGAGAAGCATTGGGTGCAACTTCAGGCAGTCCGATGGTTAGCAGCAATTCCGGCAAACAAGGGACATCCCTGAAAGGAATGCTGTCAGAACAGTAAAATCTCAGCTTCACACACATACAAGACTGGAAACCATGAAGATTGTGGGTGAAAATGTCCACTGGGGACTGGGAGGACACTGTGCAAGGAAGCAAGTCCAGCAGCACAAAGGGTCACCTTAGCTCAGCTGATGTCTGATGATGACAACTGACAAGCCGCCCGCATACAGTACTTGGTTGGAGTGATGATCGTGATCGTGAAGATTGATTCAAGTCAAGTGAGTGATGTTGTTGGTTCGTGTTCGTGAACAAAGCAGATTGTGATCTGTTTATTCGGTTATATATTATTTAGCTAGTTATATCACGGAACAGCAAGACTTGAGCAGCAAGTCATTTTCCACTGTGGGGATGTTGTTGCCCTTTAAATAATGCTATTAGGATGTAAGTAAGGATGGAATGCATTTACTGGTCTGATCGATCGTCCCTAAGAAAAGGTTTATTTAAGGCTAAATCACTTAAAGCATAACAGACACAGTGCCAAACATGGCTACCGTTTCAGTATTTGTCTTTTTTGTTAACGATGTGTAATTTTGTATATTTAATCACTGGGTAGCTAATTTTATATTCTTTCAATACAAATACAATCTAAAGTTATTTTTGCTATGGTCCTAAATCTGCATATATCGGTGGCTATTGCTAATACTTGGATTTGTGCTTGTGTAACTTTGGCTACAGACAGTCAGCAAGCGTTGTGGGTTATGTATGGGTATTGCCTTTTTGCTAGCCTAGTTGGAGTAGTCAACTTAAAGGGAAAAGAAGAGAGAACACGGGCGGCGGCAGTAATTTGCACTGTGTGTGTCTGTGACAGTGTCTGCTAACTGAATTTGCGTTACGTTTCAGTTTTCTTTTACTTTTCAGTCCTCCTTGACTCGGATGACTCCTGACTGCACAAAAAAAAAAAAAAAAACGGACTTCAATAGTCCGGTTTTGATGTTTTTTTTTCACCGGACATTTTCACTTAAAACCGGATAGTCCGGTCAAAAACCGGACACCTGGCAACCCTACTAGTAGATGTAGCATAGTCCCAGTCCAGATTTGCTGCCTCTGTGTCTGCTTCTTTGTTTGCAGTGATTGTTCTGAGCAGATGTCCCAGGCCATCTTGAATTAGCAGAAGCCTTTCTTCACCTTAGTGAGACTATTGATTTGATTGGTTGCTGGCTGGTAAAGGTTGGCTGCTCTAGGGCTTGGAGTAAGCACTCAGTGGTCTTTCTGAGCTTTTTTTTTAAGTTGTTTCAGGTTGTACCATCTGGTATTTAGGCCCTGCCTTTGAGAGGAATTCTGTTTATTCACACTGAGCTGAACAGAGGAGTGGTACTAACCATAACTCTGATCTGTGATGTATACCATAAGAAAGTATCCTTTTTTTTTGCTTATTTTATTTTAATTATTGTTTATTCTAACCATTTATAGCACTTTTTTATTGTCTGCTGCCTACTATTTTTTATTGTATTCTATTGCTCTAACCTAATATTGTACTGTAATTTGGTACTTGGTAGCTTTGCAGTTGCCCGCCCCTAGTGTAAATTTAACTTCTCCCAGTCCAGTGTCATTAGCTCATTCTACCTAATACAGAAAGAACATTTGGGAAGGTCAACCCCCTTAGTTTCTTAACCTTGAATTATCTCCTTTCTCCCTTTCCACTTTACTTAAAAAAAAAAATAAATAAAAAAATAAAAAAAAAATTACTCAGCTGCTTTTACAGTATTTGTGTTTCCTCCTCCTACTCTATCATTTCACTTGCTTTTTCTTCTACGTGTTCTCTAAAGTGTTCAATTGCATCATCTCTGCTGCATTTATTACTGCTTGTTTTTAGCCTGTTTAAATTTTAAGTGTTATTCTAATCCTCTTAGTTTTGGTTTAAGCACTTGGGCTTTAGGCCTACCCTAAGCACTTCCAGGCCTCTCTCCCTAAGATTCTCATAAATATGGATTGACAATTTCCTACGGTTTCTCCTGCCAGCCTGGTTGATATGGGCATCTTGAGACAGTGTAGCAACTGCCTCATGTACATAGACAACCATCAACTACTACCATCTAGGAACACAATTTGTGAGAGATGCAATTACATAAAGAAGCTAGAGTCTATGCTCTCTCCCTCACAAGCCAGTATATCTGGCACTGAGAAGGTTGTCAACACAATCACTACACCTCAAACACCACCCACAACTACACAAAACACACCCACATATAAAGAAGTTCTCCACAAAATCAAACCCAGACAAATGAGACCTCAGAGGCAAAAACACATGAGAACTCCACAACCTTCCACACCACATAATATGCATAGTCCACATAAGAGTGTGTCACAACAACTAAGGCCTAACAATAAACCCAACACATTAGTCATAGGAGACTCTATTTTGAGACACATAGATGTGCCTCTCACCAGGCTGGATAAGGAGAAAGACACGGTTAGCTGTTTGTCAGGTGCCAGAATCCACCAAATCACAAACGCAGTCAAGTCTCTCAACAACAGGTACTGTTATGACTGTCATAGTCCATGTTGGAAAGAACAACTTGAGATGTACCTCCCTGGACTACATGACGAGAGACATGATTGAGTTTGTTGAATATGTCCCAGGCAGGTATGTCCCTAGCCTTAAGCAGCATTTTACCATCACCCAGAATGATGCCTCAATACAAATAGAAAATTATTGACTTTAACAATTGGTTTAATTTCTGGTGCCATTCCAGGGGGATCCAGGGCCTGACAGCGTAGAAAGATATGATTTACAGACCATGATTCTTTGCTAGAAATGGCCTGCATCTGTCCCACTTGAGCTTCAGGCTTCTGGTAAAAGCCCTTGCCACCCCCATAGTGCCTTTTTTAGGAAAAGTCATTAGGTCGATACTACCAACATAAAAATCTCAACAAAACACAAATGCTGCTAATCACTAGGAGTCTAAACATGAAACTGCACTCATTGCAAGCATTCTTAAACCTGGAAGATGTTGACATTTGTGCAGTCACAGACACCTGGTTCAAAGCTGTGGAGAGCACCTCAGCCTTACATGGTTGCTCATCCTATCATGCATTCAGACCTCAAAATGTGGGCAGCAAAGCCAAAGGAGGTGGAGTTTCAATATATATTAAAGACACACACACACCTCTAGGCTGGTCAAACAGTATGATGCACAGGAGACACTCCAGGTGCAGTTAACTATTGAAAAAGCCACTATTCAAATTATAGCTAGCTACAGGCCCACAAATTTGACTCAAGATGCCCACTCCACCTTTCTGGTCCTCTTCAAATCTATCAAGATTCAACCCTTTACGCTGATCTTGAGTGACTTTAATTGCCCAACCATAGACTGGAAAATCTACTTACGCTAGAACACAAATGCTCAGAGATTCCATGATTTTCTCAGTGCAAATGCCTTGGAACAGTTAGTTGATACCCCGACAAGAGGTGATAATATCTTGGACTTGGTATTAACCAACATGAGTAACCACTGCAGCACCCCTACAGTAACATCCTCCCTGGCAAGATTCGACCATAAAGCAGTCACTTTCGAAGTCACCATCTCCCCTGATCCCCCTCTAGCTAGGGTCAAACAAAAAACTTCTCCAAAGCTGATTACAACCTCCTGAGGGATGATATAAACAGCTTCACAGCCCCCTCCACCACTGTAGGAACAGGCACCAATGTCCAAATCTACACCTTAAGTACTGTATTAGCATTTACATAGATACATGGAATCAGGAATACCTGACAGGACAAAATCATCCTCCGCAAGGAAGAGTAAACCTGTCTGGTCGACATCTGCATTAAATAAACTATATAACAAAAGGAAAAAATTGCTGTCCAGGACCAAGAAAAAACAGATGACCAATTGGAAGTAATCTCTCCTTAGCCTGAACAAGCAAATAAGAGCAGTAGTGAAATCCTTTAAAGCCAACTGCGAGTCCAAATTGGCCACATCTACTAGAGACAATCATACGGCCTTCTTCACATATGTCTGCAATCTCAAAGGAAGCACCCAGATCTGTTCAGAACTGGTGGTCAAGGACACCACATACACAAATGTTGTAGATATAGCCAATCTACCGGCTGACAGATTCAGCAAAAACTTCTCACTTCTGTCCCTTCCAATCAGTAAATCAGGACATCCCCAGTACCTGCCCTCCACCCTTTATCTCTAGGGAACAGATCATCACTGCCCTCTCAAAGGCAAAAAATAAGGCCAACAAGGGACCTGATAACATCCCAGGCTGCATCCTACATGAACACAGGCATGAACTTGCAGCACTATTAGGTACCCTATTCAACCAAAGCCTTAGTATCGACTTTGTCCCAGCCGAGTAGAGGACAGCCACTGTCATCCCTTTACACAAACATGGAGCATCCACCGATCCAGGAAATTATAGACCAATCAGCCTAACTAGCCTGATCTGCAAGGTCATGGAATGGATTATCATGGAACTCATTAACAGAGACATTGGCTACCTCCAAATACTCAAGGCGCTCCTTAAAATGGAGAACATTGATATCTGTGCAGTGACTGAGACTGGTTCAAGGCTCCAGAGAGCATCCCCGCACTATCAGGCTATAACTCATACCACACTTTTCGGCCACGTAACCTGGATCAAAACACCAAAGGCGGAAGTGTGTCCATATTCATTAAGGATATCCACACCTCCAAGCTTGTTGCTCAGCATAATGCATCCGAGGTTATCCAAGTGCAACTAACTCTGGGCAAAACTGCGATCCAAATTGTAGCTTGCTACAGATCCCCCACCCTGCTCCAGGATTCCCACTCCTCTTTTCTTAACGTACTGAAAATATTAGGGTTCAGCCAAACACCCTAATAATGGGCGACTTCAACTACCCGTCATTAACTGTGAAAACTACTCATGTACCAACTCCTTAGCTCAGCACTTTCTGGAATTCATAAACTCCAATGCCCTGGATCAACCTAGTCATTACCAACATGAGTGACCGGTGTTCCACACCTGAAGTCAACTTCTCATTGGTCCGATCCGACCATAAGCTAATCACCCTTGATATCCACATCCCGTCCCCACTCCCCATTAAGGAAACCACAGTAAAACAATTCTCCAAAGCCAACTACATGCTTCTTAAGACAGACATGGTGAACTTCATGACACCCATGCAGATGGACAATACAGTTACAACTGCTGAATCCTACACAAATGCACTCTATAAGCACTTACTCGGGTGCATGGATCATGTTATCCCAAACAGAAACAAGATGCTATCCTCAAAAAAAAGAAAGCCAATCTGGTGGAACCCTGCCATAAACAAACTGTACAACAGAAGGAAGAAATGTTACAAAAGAGAGTAAAATCCCATGATTGGAGGAGCTCCCTGGTCAGCCTCACTAAGAAGCTGAGATCCCTTAAAAGATCCTCCAAAGCTAGCTACGAAAATAAAATCGCCACTAATTCTAAGGACAACCACAAAGCATTTTATAGCTATGTCAAGAATCTCGATGGCAGTACCCAGAACTGCTCGGAGTTATAGCACAACAGCATGAAAATTACTGAACCAAATGATATTGCCAACATCCTGGCAGATAGGTTCAGTGCTAACTTTACCTCCCCTCACCCCCTAAAGGGCCCACATCTATACTGGAAGAATGCTGAGTCCCTGTAATCACAACTACACAGGTAAAAGCTGCACTCTCTAAAGCTAAAAACATAGCATCCATGAGACCGGACAACATCCCAGGCTGCATTTTACATGAACTTCAGAGCGAACTGGCTCCCCACCTAAGCACCATGTTCAATAATAGCCTTGAATCAGGCTTTGTGCCCACTGAATGGCGTACACCAACAGTTATCCCACTCCACAAAGGGGGAGCCACCACTGATCCCAGGAATTATCGCCCTATTAGCCTGACGAGCTTGGTCTGCAAGGCCATGGAACGTATCATCATGGAACTCATAAACAAAGACATTGGTAACCTCCAAACTCTGGATCCCACCCAGTTCGGGTTTATGAAAGGCAGATCATGCCTCCTGAACCTGACCGACTTCTCTGAGGCAGTCACCAAAGCCGTAGATGAGGGTAAGGTGGTTCACACAGCCTATCTTGACCTCGTCAAGGCTTTCGACACCATCCCCCATTCTGGAATTATAGCTAAACTCACTAAACTAGGTATAAATCCCTACATCACAAGATGGGTTGACATCTGGCTCACTGACAGAACCCACACTGTAAAAGTTGTAGACTCCAAATCCCCCTTTTGGAATGTACCTCACAAGACATCTGCAGCAGCTAGAAAGGCCACAGAAGTACTTCACAAAGAGGATTAATGGCCTCAAACAAATGCCCTACACTGACCGTCACAAAAACTCCAACTTTACTCCGTAGCATATCACCTACTCTGGGGTGATCTCTACCTAACATATAAAGCTATGTCAAACCCAGAGCTGTTGGACATGCTACACCTAAAGAAATCCTAATCCCTCTGAGCTACATGCTCTAGGGACCTAAACCTTCTCACCACAATAAACAGGACATGCTGGAGGGATAGACTCCTGTCCCAGAGACTTCCCATACTCTGGAACAGGCTACTCATCTATGTCAAGCAAAGTTCTTCATTAACACTCTTCAAGAAAAATCTTGATGAGTGGATGGGAAATAGGAAATACACCCCTGGGATCTCTTCTGTGTCTCTGCTCGACAGTGGCACAGGAAAATAACTTTCCTGGGTGGTGTAAGCCAGGGAACCTTGTTGGCTAGGCTTATGTAGGCCCTTGGGCCGATAGCCTAGTACCTACCTATGAACCTATGAGCCTATAAATACTCGACCCCACACAGTTTGTCCTTGTCAAAGGGAAGTCATGTCTGTTAAACCTGTTTGTCTTCTATGAGGCAGTCATCAAAGCCATAAACGAGGGTAAGATGGTGCAAACTGTCTACCTTGACCTGGCCAAAGCCTTCAACACTATTCCCCACTTGGGCATAGTAGATAAACTCTCTCAACTAGGCACCAAGCCATATGTTACCAGATGGGTAGCAAACTGGCTCACTGATAGAACACACCTAATCAAAATAGGTGAAGCATACTCAAGCAGTAGACCCATAACAAGCGGCATATGCTAGGGATTGGTCTTGGGGCCTCTGGTATTTGGGATATACTTCTCTGAGGTGCAGGCCAAAACCAGTGGGTTACTGCTGACCAAGTTTGCAGATGACTACAAGCTGGGTGCAGTCATGAATTCCCCAAGTGATGTGGACGTCCTCCAAGAGGGTCTCACCCAAACAAAAGACTAGTGCCAGAAACATGGCCTCAAGCTGAATGCCAAAAAATGCATCATCATCATCTTTGGGAGAGTGATGTCTCCATATATTATCATATTAATAACAACGTCCTAAGTACAGAATCAGTAGTAAGGGATTTGGGCACCCAGATTAATAGCAACCTGACTTTTGACCACCATGTTGCTTCCATTGTAAGGAAAGCTTTCTACATGGCCCACCTCATAAGTGAGGGTATCTCATCCAATGACAAAGAGGTCATAAGATCCCTGTATTCTTCCCCTATAAGGCCAATTATTGAGTACAATGCCCCCTTTGGGATTACCTCGCAAAGCACATGCAGCAGCTGGAGAGACCACAAAGGTTCCTCACCAGGAGAATCCAGGGCCTCAATCACCTACCCTACAAAGATAGGCTAAAAGCCCTGTCCCTCTACTCAGTTTCATACAGACTCCTCAGAGGTGACCTCTGCCTGGCATACAAAGCAATCTCAGACCCCGCCTTGATGGGACTGCTGCATATCTGCAAGTCAAGCTCCACTCGAGCAACACATACGCGTGACCTTAACCTGGTTTGTGATATCAATAGGACTTGTTGGCAGGACAGATTTGTGTCCCAGCGACTCCCCCATCTGTGGAATAGGCTTCCTCTCCACGTCAAGCTGAGTACCTCATTATCCCTTTTTAAGCACAACCTGGATAACTGGATGGGAAACAGAAAATACACTGCTGGGATTCCACCTGTGTCCCTGCTGGACATGGGCTTTGGGTGATGACTTGTCTAAACATGGGCTAAACTCTTGGCTAGGCTTATAAGGGCCTCAGGGCTAATAGCCTAGTAACCTCCTATGATCCTATGATCTCTGCAAGTTTGATGGTATTGCAGTTAACTACCTGGTGATTTAGTGATGTCTAGTGACTTATGTTAATGACAGTCTATTAAGAAATTTTTGAATATAATCTCCTGACTTGTCTGCAATACCTTGTCGCAACTAACAGTATCGTCCAAGGAAAAAAAAAATATGGCAACTCAGTGGTTATGGCTTCTACTTTAAAGACTTACAATCATGAAAGCTCAGTGTCCTTCCTCTATTTGCCTGAATTTTCTTTGGGTATTTCCTGTTTCCTGCTAACTGCACACCTTGGTTTATTTGTTACACTAACATGTTCATTGTTAAGTACTACACAATCCATCTTCAAACCATTGCAAGTCTAATGAATGTCCATAGGCCAGAATCAAAACATGTACCTTGCACTTATGAGGTAGAAATCCTTAACCATTATTGCACCCTTCCCACATGTCTTAATAGAAGTGTCAGAGGAGTTGTAGTTCAGAAGTTCACTTACCTGTTTAATTAATTCATTAATTCAATTCGGAAAAAAAAATGCTTTCATAGCTCACTGACCAATTTCAAACTTTTGACAGAATTTTAAAATGTTTTGCAAGTGAAGATTCTGTAGTGCCATGCATATGTCAAGTCAGAAGTCGATGACATTTAATACAATGGTAACTCTGACCATATAATTTAAAGACTAGACCAGTTGTCAAGTATTTTCTGTTTGATTAAATATAGATGTATAGCAGATTGCTAAAAATATCTTATTGCATGGTGTAGTCTGCACCAAAATGGTGGTAGTTGTATGTATTACTGCCTTGCTATCTTAGGACAGGAATACAATGCTGATGAATGGTTACTGTCTCTAAAGATTTTATAATTTCTTTCAGTGACTACATGGGTGTGCTGCAAATTTAGTGATTTCACCACATATACTAAAAGACTGCTAGTGCAATGCATTATCTGTTTTAAATTTACAGTGTGACAGATTTATTTTCATAGGGTGGGTTGTGCCTGAAAAAGTCCCTTACGATCATCACATTTAAATGGTTAGGCATTTTTAAAGAAAAAAGATATTGTTGATGGAA
>NC_056726.1:1620955395-1621000395 GCF_019279795.1 Protopterus annectens
CTTGAAGCTTTACTTTCCATGCATTACCTTTGCATCTGGTAAGGCATTAAAGCATGGTCTACATCTGCAAGCAATCCCAAAACAATGCCTTGCTTAATCCTTCTAACTCCTGTGTAGACAACAAAGAACCCAGTTCCTCACATATCCCCAAAACATCTGCATACCTACAATGCTCCATCAAACCCTACCTACTTTAAAAGACCTACATATAGCGAACCACCTCTTATCAGCCTAAAGCACAAGTCAAATGGTACATGTTACTCGCTCTAAAAACCTTAACCTGGTATGTGACATTAGCAGTACCTACTTGAGGGCCAGATTTGTTTCCCAGAAGATACCACACCTTTGGAATAAACTCCAACTTCCAGTCAAGCAGAACACCTCATTGGCCGTCTACAAACACAATTTAAACAACTGGATGGTAACCATAAATTCACCCCAAGGGTTCCACCCATGTTTCTCTTGGACAAGAGCAATATGTGCTGCATGTGGAAATAAGGGTTGAACTTGGCTAGCTTGTAAGGGCCCTAAAGCCGTTAGCCTAATAACGTTTTATGATGGTATGATTGTTGTGACTCCAACCCACCTGTGGGAACCCCAGACTCCCCATATATAATCCCGAAGCCTGCTTTACCCTGCCTCCAAAATACCTCTGCCTCACTTGTCCCCACACTACTCCAAACCACTCCAACTATGACGTGCCTTAATGAACATCGAATAAAGTAAGATTACCTGCAACCTCATCATTGTGAACCACTCCAGCAACCAGAACATCTACCCCAGCAGAATCCATTACCTATCAACTCCACTTCCTTCAGGCCATTGACAGTTGTGCACTCTGCACACCGCCATCTGTGACCTCATTGTGCACCACTCTGGTAACTGGGACATCCAGTGCAACAGCCTCCATCACCTTTCGAGCCCACTTCCTTCAGGCCACCAACCGATGCCCACCCTGTGCCTCGCCACCTACAAAAGAAAGGAAAACCTGAATTTCTCAGCACACACATAGCCAAAGCTTCTTAATGACAACATTAAGCACTGCCAGAAACCTTCCCTGTTCATCAACTGTACAGCCGCTACACTAGCCTGCAGTCCCCATCCCAAGAAAGTGCAACCTTGGCAGCTTCACCCCATGTGCTGCTTTGTTCTACAAACATCTCTAATACAACATGCACACAGCACTGGCAGCTAAGATGCCTACAACAATGTGTGAAATACCTCCATACCATACCCATACCTCTCAGGTGTACTGCATCCCAGGGAACATTACTCATTTAAGGTCATAACAGTTCATGTTCAAACCGAGTCATTATTTCATTAAAAGGTCTATTCTATAAGTAAGCTAATCACCTGTTAACTGTCCTATGAGCATCATAATTAAAGTTGTTAATGAGCCATTAAAAAGCATTCCACCTTTTAGCCATTTGTTCCACATTATAAATGGCAGCATTCCTAAAGGTACTGTGCTTATCAATTCAGCCCCTTCATACCTATGCACTCTAAGACCCCCTAACCACGATGGGGATAAAGTCTTTTACTTTATGTCTATGAGTCAAACTTCTCACTCTACCCACCCCTTACCATCTGGATTAAGCAAGTATTCAGGTCTGGAGACTCAACATTGAAAACCCTGCAAAGTTTGAAGACTGGACCTAAATTATGAGGTAACATTCTGTCCATTCTGCTGCTTCTGGACTACAGCAATGTCCACATACTGCAACTAGGCGTAAAAGTATGTGCTACCACAACTCTCCACGTCTTAGAGCAAAAAAGGTGAACAAAGGTAGAAGTAAGAGTAGGACAAAGATTCAAAACCAGGGAGGAGGGAAAACATATGTGAGTGTACAAAGTGAACACAAAATTGTTTGTGTCCAGTCTACTGGGTTTGTTCCCTGCCACCTTAATTTGCTCACTGTATAAATCTGAGAGAGTGAGTTAACCAAATAGTTATCCAGGGTTGCCCCTGTAAAGGAAATAATTTTGCCAGTGGTTTCTGGGCAGGAAGAAGTGCGTTCCTTCTGTAATCAGCTATGCCCCCTCTCCCTCAACCACTACTCGCATTATGGGCATGCGTGGCTAACAACTACCAGTCATGGGCACCACAAAGCCTGTGAAGAAGCTCCTACAAACCAATGCAGCCCCAAAGCTATGAAGCCAACATCTAGTTATTCAGCGAATTCCAGACAGTTACAAGCATACATTCCAAACTTTTAACACAAAATCTGGACACAGCCACAAATAACACTGGGACAAAGGCCGCAAGGAAAAATAGAAACATATAGCTTCTACATGCTTAGAAAGTTGATATGGAAACAAGCTTTGCACTAAAAGGAATTGAAGTCCAAAACTCAATTGCCCACCATTTTCCAACTTCAGTCTTTAAGGATTTGCTGCCCACATGCCATAAAACCACAATGCTAACAAAAATGGAGAATTAATGAAACAAAATTGTGGTGTCTGAGGAAGTCTGTACAGCCACATCACCAATGCATGGATAGGAGATAAATTACAGTGCATCAATGAGGAACATACCAAAATATTAGGAAAAAATTTGGACATTCTGTGAAAACATGTACAGTTCAGAGGTATGCAAGGGCCCAAAAAGTCTCTATACATTTTAAATATTGCTGTATAAACTTAGAAAGTGGCCAGAATTACAAGCTTTGTGTTAGCATGCCTTTTGTGAAGGATCTGAAATCTGAAACTCAAATGCATGTCAAAGGCCACTCCACGCCTGCATAGAGAGCGGCCATTACTCGTGGGCCCCAGACGTCAACTGACAAGCGGTCACATCACACCTCTCAACAATATGGTAGTGACAGTAAAAGTCGTTGTTATATCTCTAACATACCTGTATACAAATTCCAAGAAGTATTCTAACTAAGGCTACGTATGCTTTGGTCCCCAAAAGCAGCTAGAAAGGGCAACTAAGCTAAGAGGAAAGACAAGAGGACAGCCTACAGAACTGAGCTTTGCTTAGCACAAATCAAGACCTTATTATTACAGCCTACAGCTCTCAACAAAATCAAATATTCCCCAATTTCACCTAGCTGTGTTGGAGAAATTACCACCTTTATAGCCATTATAAACTTCACCTTATTTAAAGATTTACCAAATCACCTTCAACACACCGGTGTCTCAGATTCACCCAACATGAACAAATTCAATTCCACAACGCAACGCAACTAAATTCTTACATGCGACATTAAAGGATGATAACTTAGAAACAAACAACTACTCAAATTAGAACTGGGTCACAAAGCCCATACCACCTTCTTGTAAAACAGCATACAACCAAAGACACAGTAACTGAGCAACTCAAAGCAGCTGCAGCTAATTCATGGTAAAACAGTTTCCACACATATTTCAACACAATTACATTTATAGATAATGTTTTTGTACCGTTCATCGTGAGGTACGACTGCACTAGAAATTCTGTTTGATTCCTATAATTTCATTCATTATAATTTGAAAAGCACTACAAAGCAGACGCTTTAAAATAAAACAGCAAGCAAAGGTATGGTTTCACCAATTTGTCACCCTACATCTTTATCTTAAAGAAAAATCAAAATCCTTATACCCTTCAAACATTAAATAAGCAAAGCTCTCTGTAGAAACAGGCCTTCCAGTGTCACACTTTACAAAAACTTAATTTTGTAGTCCAATCTAAACACTTACACCACCATGACTAATGATGCAGCACGAATTACCAGCAGTAGCTTCCTAATTAGTCCCAGGTCATTACCTACCAAATGTACCAGCAGAACTCTAAGAAGCCCAACGTCAGCCGAAACAAAAAAAAAGTCAATGGTATGCCATCATGCCTAACTGCAGCCCCTTTTTCCACATAATTGATAAAATAATGACTAAAATGAGATTTCCTTTTCTAATCGATGAATTGCACAGTAATCCTGCCATCATACCCACTATCCCTTATAAGGCAAGAAAGCATTTGCCAACCAAAAAACACTCTGTTAATGACTTCAATACATCCATGAAAAAAAAACACACAAAACATATCCCAATGACCATCCATTTACTAATGCCAACCCTTGCAACCAACGTACTTTGTCAATAGGCAATGTCTGCCAATCTTCACACTATCTACCCTACCCTAACCCTTCAAGCATATGAACTACTGTCCAAGATTTAGTAAATTAACATAACCGTGTCACAAGTGCAACTATAGGAATCATAGCTAAATCCTCCTTGACAAGCTGAAATGCCTCACCTTGTTCACAAGCCTGAACCAAATAACTCAACAGTCCTTCCCACCAATCTCTTTCCCCCTGGCAGTTGCAACACAATTTGGGCAAAGCTAGCAAGACCCCCTACCATATGCTTTACTTATAAAAGGTGCCCCAAACTCCTGCAATAAGCATCCAATCCTTCTAACCCAACCTTACATGCCTTGGCTAGCAGCACCAGCAACCCATATCACTGCCATATTGACCAAGTGAAAATGAACCCTATTCTCCCCAACTTCTCCTGCTAAAAATATGATACCAGCTAGTTTGAAACCAACTACAAAATCCAGCAGGGTCTATATTATATTATCAAAAAGACAGGTCAGTGAACTTACATCAAAAATGCCGTTCAGCGAATTGACTCTTTTGGGGGAACTGCATCCCCCCACACCCACAGCTAACTATATATACGAACTCCACGATTGCACTACAGTGAGGAAAGGGCACATTTTCTGATCTTCACTGTATCGCAATCTCACTGTGAACAGTTCACTGAATGGCATTTTCAATGTAAGTGCTGTTTGCTGACTTGCCTTTCCGATAATATAATATAGACCCAATCCAGCATCCCTCCTCCAATCTTTCTACCCTCCTGATGGCCAACAAGGCACAAAGCAATACCCCCCCCAAGTATGCCCCAACTAAATCCTCCTGTGCATTTGTAAACCAATGCAAATCCCCATGAACAACCCAATTAAATTACCAAAAACTCGACAACATTCTTAATCCACTACTTGGTCTTGGATTTCCCCTTGAAGGCTTTTTATTCAATGTGTCACCTTCACATTTGATAAAGAAGTAAACCCTAAACAACATCTGCTAGAAGACCCAAAACCATGCCCTACTTAAGCTTTATAACTTCAGCCTAGCCACTGGAACCCCTAGTGCCTATCTATCAATGAACACCAGCATAGCTGTAATGCTCCTTCCAAACTTTACCTACTCTTAAAAGTTGCACATATAATGTACCACCTCCTAGCAGCCCAAAGGAAGGAATATCAGACAAACCCAATAACCTACCAGTTCCCCATTCCTACTCCACCATAGCTCCACAATCACTTCCTTCTTTGTAAGAGACAAATATTCCTACAAATTGACCCCAGCCTCCTTGATTCAATAGAAAATCCTTAAGAAAACCCCATCTATTAATCCATGCGCAACTTGTAAATCAGGAAATGTCATGAGTGGCTAACATAATACTCATACATTAATGGGAAAATGCATCCCCCTGTCTTCCCTTTGACTCATGAAAGGACACCCCATTCCTCTACCCCTGAAAATTCCCTTTAGCCCCACTACACTGAAATCCAAGGAACAAATATAGCCTACCTAATCCAGGCTGCTGCAAACCCATTTAATCAACATGTCTTCCTGTCTGTCACCTGTGCAGCTGAATACCTACCCGCACACTTCAAACAAGTGGGTGAAATGTACACGCCACCCACAAACATACTCCAGTTCCACACAACTTAACTTAGCAATACTGCCAAGGCCAAGGCCATATCCTTTTGCAACCAAACTGCCATGCACAAAATTAAACCTAACACCTAAAGAAACTTAACACCTAGATGTCCCCTTTCATGTAGGCACTAAGCCACTAAAACTTCCAAAGCCTTATTTACTGTTTGCAATTCCTGATTTGATCAGACTAACCCCATCCACATGAGTTAATTCAAATATTCATATACTATCCCATTCCAAACCCTTCCTTCCAGTAAAAACATTAGGTGTAAAAGTCAAAGCCCCCCAACCCTCTACCCTCTGGGCTTGGCTAGCTAATCAATCACTCATCAAGATCCCAAAGTCCAACCCAACTTGAGTTGTTATGACTCTACCCATCTGTGTTCAGCCCCACACTCCCCATAATTAAACATCGCTTCACTGAGTCCCTGACATATTTCTTACTTACTAGTCCACTTAGTACTCACATACTGCACAAACTCTTACATGCCAAAATGAGCAGATAAAATTGTATCACTACCTGTCACCTCACTCCATGTTGCTCCAGCAGCCAAACTCCCCCCTTACAGTAACATCCATCACCTAATGAGACCATTTACTTCAGAACAGTGGCTGATATGAACTCTAGGCTTACACCATCTTTGACCTCTTTGTGTAACACTCGGGCAGCTGAAACCCCCATCATAGCACCACCATCTGCAAAGAAAAGATGAATGTAAAGCATCGGAAATACATAAAACACATTTGAAGACCACCTGCCCACCCTCTGAATTCCATCAATAAATCCACCTTCTCTTGCCACAATCAAGGCCCTATTACTACTTGGCTAAAACAGTACTTAGTTGTGACAAAAGTAATCATAAGTTATTAAAGATGCAACTGGACAGCAAGAACAGCATATTAATAATTCCTAGCCTTAATCCTCTATACCAGTTACCAAATAAGTTTCCAAGCTGCAGCCCTTTGCCTTAAGTCTATCTACTTCACCTTTACCCCCTGTATCAATAACTGTACTACCCCTTTCATTCTTGCCTTCCTACATTCCTAGTTCACCACACACTGCAATGTATGCCTTTTTCCTCACTACTCCCCTCCCCCTCCTGCACCTTATATTTCCCTGTTATGTTCAACATTCAAGTCACAAATAGGTGAACTATGAAACCAAAGTCAATTAGCTGCCCATACTAGTGCTAGAATGACTAACACTACCAACTCAGTTCCTTACAGGACTAATTTGTCAAGACTACCTCAGTGCACTAGCACATGCCTAAAACCACCTGCGGCTGTGTGCACTGAACACGTACTCAACATCAAGTCTAAGCCCACTACGACATGCACAAATGTTACTCCAGCCAAAACCCTAACCAATGTGAAAAAGAAGATATGTATCCCCATTGCCAGTTATCTGACCTTAACTGGATTACATACCCTTATCCATGCTAACATGTTTCACCTGAGAACCACCCCTCACAATGTAGAACAAATGCCAAATGTAGTAGCCCATTAACAAATTCAACTAGGAGTGTTACAGAATGATACAATTCCATATCTCACTTATGGAATAGCTCACAACTAAAAGAAAATGCTCCATGACTGATAATCGCACTATGTATATGCGTGGGAACAGGCATTACCAGGGAGCATTTTCTCGCCTGTAAGCAACTCCTTAATCCCACAGCAATGCCTCAGCATGGCAGCACCAGTGAATTGCCCCCTGACTCAGCCCATGTCACCCCCCCAAAATAAGGCAATATATGCAGATGTCTTTACTTTATTCACACAAACAGCAGAGGAAGGAACAAAAGTTTCAACTAAAGATTTGTATCTGTGTTTACAGGACACCCCAGCAGCAGCTATTCCATATTCCTAGAGAGTGAAAGACAACTGAAGCACTTGAATGCTAGTAAAGTTACCAACGGAAATGCTATTTTACTCATAACCACCACTGTGACCAAAGATCTTCCCTACAGACAGCTGTGCTAACCCCAGTGCCTGTAACCATTGCCTCCACTAATGTGGAAAGCTCCTAGAACAAAAGTTTCAAAGCCACCATGCCCACAGGATGACATGAAGTCTGAAACACAAATGCCCACCATCACACAGCAAACCCATCCCCAAATGATATGTCAGAGAACCACAAACGCCACAAGGAACAGACCAAAATGCGTGGCAAAATTCTTTTCAGCCCATGGAAGTCTGACTAGATGAGAGTCACAGCACAACCCCCACATGTGAACAGGGCAAGGCACCACAGCTAACCAGTGACCCCAACAACCACTGAAGAAGCAAATTTCTAAGCAAACAAAAGAAAATAGCACTTTGTCACCCAGATCTGATGTCCCTGACAATATGACAATACAAAACTGTCATGCAACTTATCATCCACCGTTGCTTACCAAATCAGGGAGCTTCCAAGGTAATGACAAAAAGCACCTTAGAATGTCTACATCATCCAGCCATTTCATCAACCCAAATGCTAAAATGAGCAACAGAAAAATCAACTCACCTCACTGCATCTCTCTGGCCAAGTGTCCATCAAACTCCATGTCTTCAGCCATTCATCTGCAAGCATCTTTTTTTTTTTTTGAAGTGATGGAGTGTAGAAGAATGCAACTGCTATGCCCCAGTTCATCATGACAGTGAGGACTGCCTTTCAAAAGACCATCATTACTTCCTGACTTCAGTCCTCTGAGATTTTCTGTGATTTTGCCAAAAGCCACAATTTTATTTGCAGTGAGCCAAGTATGAGGCAAAATCTGATCTGCAGAAAAGCTGTACCTTACCCCCCACAGAAAGCCATTCAGAGCTCTGGCTGAATAAAATATCTCAAGAAACGGTCATGGTAGCATATCGCCATCCCCATCGAATCTTGAGTCCGCTCAAGAGCATAAGGAAACAGAGCTCAACACCCAAATAACCTAAAATGTGCACCAACGATAACAGGATAAATACTTTGTTTGAACAATTACAGGAAAGTAAGCACTGATTAAAACCTCAGGTGTGATTTATCATTTCAGTTACTGAATTCACCTTATTATGCAACTTTTTTTTAATTAAAGGCTTCACCCTACTGAAAAGGCGCCATGTAAAAAGTTACTAGCATATATTTCCTTTAAGTGTACAATGTGACATAATTCTAAATGTGGAATATTCTATAAAATATTGATCCTTACAACTTCAATTAAGTACTCATTACCTGCCCATCTCTCATGTATTCATCACAGCACCAAGCAGTGCTACCTGCATTCAACAAAACATTTTTCTCTCTGAACAACTTAGGGGAAAAAAAAACTGCTACACCCAGCTTTACCCACCTGTTCCAGACACTCATCTAATAATCCATTGCCTACCTAACTGTGCCAGTACCTACAGGTTATCTTGGACATAAACCTGCCCTGTATCAAGTTCACGCCAAAATGTAATTCCTTACCCAGCTACACTTGCATAAAACCGATTAAGCCTCTCTCTACCCTTATCTCATTTCTTCACAATCATCCTTCATTCCCATTTAACCCTTTCATCCTCCCTACCCTTCTTCCCCTACCCTCCTAATTCCCACTAATCCCACTAATTCCCACTACTATTTTTGTCTGTCCCCCACCTGAAGATGTCCCTGGACAAATTGGTTTGTTACCAAACCTCATTTAAGGTGTATGATAAAATGTTATGAATAACATAGGTCTCTGGTAGGTCAGTGCAATGAGGTATCAGACTAACACAATTGCATAAAATAATTATTTATCTCATCTTAATTTCCTGACTAAACATTTTAGATTCAATACATTAACGAAAAAGTATTGCTAGGACTCAAGTATCATCTGTATAGTCGTTACAAGTCTGTCTTTAACAAATCAAAATCTAGTAGCGTCAGGATACACAAAGGCAGGAACAGGAAAACACGATGAATGTTTATCTTTTATTTATAACACAAATACATGTATGCAGAAAAGCTTCTATGGAAGCATTTAATTAACTTGTAGTCTC
This sequence comes from Protopterus annectens, assembly GCF_019279795.1. Classification (NCBI taxonomy): domain Eukaryota; kingdom Metazoa; phylum Chordata; order Ceratodontiformes; family Protopteridae; genus Protopterus; species Protopterus annectens. Next base: position 1,620,965,091 of record NC_056726.1, read on the forward strand.
TTTAGTGTAAAGAACCAGCAATGAATGCAGCACCAGTGAGTGACTTAAGTAAAATACCTTTTAAAATCATTTTATAGTTTACAACATTTCTGTTCATATTTACTACAGAATTAATGGGACAATCCTGTTACCTCCACTGAAACATTGACATTTACTGTACACTCTGGGATATTGTTTTAATCCCATTTATTTAAGACATTTTCTAAGCCAGTGTCTTGAAAGGTCGAACTTCATCTGCCACTTGAAAGGTATTCTTTGTGGGTGAAGATTATAGGCATAAAATTGCACTCCCTTTCATCTCTTTACTGACAGCAGCTGTTGTTCAAAACCACTTGATTAAGAAGAAAAGGTAAATTTCTTTTTAATAACACATTTCACACCCCTTGAAAATAAATCCTGTGACTCTGTTGCAGTTTTGACTTCACCTCGCATATGGAAGGCAGTCAGATGTAGGGTAATAAACCTAACAGCAGTTAGAAAATGCTTTGCATGTTGACATCTGTTCAGAATTCGAGATACTTTATGTGGAATATAGTAGAATGAACTTTCTCAGTTTAAAATATGCATAGGCATATGTTGTACCCATATGGTTTTATACTTTTTTAGGGTATATATACTGTGGCTCATCTTTTGATAAAAGGCAGTGTATTGTATGTTGGTAATCAAATGTCAGAAAACTGTTAAAATTAATTGTAATTTTAAATTTACTCTGGTCTTAAGCTTTCACTATGTTTTGTAAGATGTGAAAAATATTGTTCATTTCTGACCACCAGTGGCATTTTCAGCCTTTGTAACAGAAATACAGCACTAAGGCTAGTTAAATAAAAGCAACCCATCTACTGGAGAATTCAAATGTAGCAATGCATAATACTGTGAGAAATAGCTTTCAGAAATATCATTTTACCAAGATTATTTGTAGGTCATGGCAAATATTGCAATTTTAAAGGAACCTGATTTGATGCAACAATGTATAGCGGAATACTGTTCACTCATAAATGAGCATGGATACATTCTTGCATCTAAGGATCCTAGATGGACAACTCAGAAACACATTCACTGTTCACAGAGCCAAGCAGCAGTTGTTTTAGCTAAATTGTTTTGCATGAAAGTAATTTTAAAATTGAACTACTTAACTAAGACTTGGATGTGCTGTGAAGTTTAATTGTTCTGGGTTCTTCAGTTTCCTTTCAGTCCCAAAGCCATGCCATGCAACAGGAGAACTAGTGATCCTCCCAGTGTTATGGTGTGTGTATGTGTGTGTGTGTGTGTGTGCTTGTGTGTGTGCGTGTGTGTGTGTGTGTGTGTGTGTGTGTGTGTGTGTGTGTGTGTGTGTGTGTGTGTGTGTGTGTGTGTGTGTGTGTGTGTGTGTGTGTGTGTGTGTGTGTGTGTGTGTGTGTGTGTGTGTGTGCGTGTGTGCGTGTGTGTGTGTGTGTGTGTGTGTGTGTGTGTGTGTGTGTGTGTGTGTGTGTGTGTGTGTGTCTGTGTATGAAATCAAAGACATGGGTTAAAGAAGTTGATGATCTTACAAGTTCTACATTATTGTGTGTGTGTGTGTGTGTGTGTGTGTGTGTGTGTGTGTGTGTGTGTGTGTGTGTGTGTGTGTGTGTCTACTTCTTTCATTTAAATGGAATCCTATCCAGGATTAGTTTTCTGCCATATACCTGAGTGATGGGATATGTACATCTTCTTCCCAATCCTGCAAATGACTACGCACGTCAGAAAAATTGTTTCCATATTGATTTAATCACATTGTTTTTTTATAAATTTGATAAGCAAGTACACCCACTGAACACAAGGGTCCCTTTTGAGGTCATACTGGGGGGTACTGTGTGGAGAAGTAACTTGCTCTGTGTCGCACAGTTGGCAAATGGAGGTGGAAGGAATCAAGCTCTGTACAGGTCACTATTCCAATATTCCTCTCTGTCTCTCTCTCTCTCTCTCTCTCTCTCTCTCTCTCTCTCTCTCTCTCACAACAGATATATGTTTAAGATTTGATTACTTTGAAAGTCTGGTTGGGGTGACAAGCATACCTGTTTTTAGCAGATGCCATGGAGAAAAGTCCCACAGTTAGATTACAAATTACAGCAACTTTAATAAAACAATCTCTCTCTCTCTCGATCTATATATATATACATATATATATATATATATATATATATATATATATATATATATATATATATATATATATATATATATATATAGAGAGAGATATCTTTTTCTACCTCTCCCTACACACACACACACACACACACACACACACACACACACACACACACACACACACACACACACACACACACACACACACACACACACACACACACATATATATATATATATATATATGCAGATAGAGAGAGATATGGCTATACATGTAAGATGGAATAGTGCATTTAAGGGGAGGCAGAGTAGGTAGGAGAGTGAAGGGGTAACTAACTAACAATTACAAGGAAAGAAGATTTTAATAGAGGAGTGAGTAGGCAAGATGAGTGTAATGGAAATTATGTCATTCTACTGTGGCAGAGGCAGAAATATATATATATTTTTTTGAAAAGGCACCTTTTCAGTGTTTTGGTGGAATGACTATCCCTGAGGATGGTGGTGAGGGGTCCCATACTCAGGGTGGTAGCACCAAGAAGCTGTGGAGGTGAGGTGATCATAGGTTCATAGGTTCATAGGAGGTTACTAGGCTAGCAGCCCTAGAGCCTTTATAAGCCTAGCCATGTTAATCCTGTTTTGCCCCAATTATCATTGATTAGATGGAGATATTTTACAGATCAGCACTGACTACCCCTGTCCGTGAGAAACAGGAATGCTACCCATGGGCTGAATTTGCTGTCACTCATCCATTTTGCACTTAAATAGGGTCATTGAGAAGCTCTGATTCACAAGAGTTGGAAGTTTATTCCAGACCAGCGGCAATCTCAGGAGACTTACCTGTCTTTCTAACATGTTCTATTAATGTCACTGGCAAGGTTGAGATCCCTACAGTAAGTAACTCTAGTGCTATTTGATTTGTGGATGTGCAGCATTTCCATCAGGTCAGGGTCTAGTCAGAGACTGCCCTGTAGACCATGCCCAAATTGTCTCTCAATCGCCTATGTGATACAGAGTACAGTGACAGGGCTTTCAGTCTATCCACATAGGTCATGGTTTGAAGGCCTTGTATCTTCTTAATGAGAAACCTCTGTGGTCTCTTCATTTGCTGCAGGTGTCTGTTGAGATACATGCAGAAGGGAGCATTGTACTCTATTAATGGTCTGATTAGATTCAAGTAAAGTGGGGTTATAACATCCTTAGAGCTGGATGCAATGCCTTTTCTTATGAGATGTGCAATTCAGAAGGGTTTATTTACCAAGGTGGAAACCTGGTGATCCGAAGTTCAGATTGTTGTCGACCTGTGTTCCCAGATCTCACACCACTGGTTTTGAACTTAGAGGGGTGCTGTTAGTGGGGAATTCCACTTTGCCAAATGGGATAATAGTGCACTTTTTTGCTTTTAGTTTTTTTACCTTTTTTGTAGACTTTCTTGAGTTTTAGTTTTAGGTGTATTTTTTTTTTCTGAATTGGAGTGATTGCAGTAATTTCCCTAATCTGGGTATACATCTAAGATAGTAATTTGAACTCTGCAGATTAAAGCACCCAGCAAGGAAAGAAAGAAGAATTTGTAATATTAATCTTTCTGGTATTGGTAATAATTTTGCTTTACTTAGGCCTAGGCAGTGATGTTTGATTTTAGAGGCAACGGTGATAACCTTCCAATTTGTGTTTGATATGGTTTGAAGAGAGTAAATGTCATGCTTAGAGGCTGAAGCAAGTATGGGGAAGCTGTATTCTAGTTGGACAAGAAGAACTTCTTTACCTAACGCTGTTCTTCCCCCTGGGAATAGGAAGTGACAAGATGAGGCAAGGAACTGACAGCAAGATGAGAACACCCTTCAGGAAGATCTAATACAAACAAATGCTTGGTGCCAAAGCCATGGCCTAAAACTCAATACCAAGAAATGCATTATAGTACTTTTGGAAAGTCTGCCACCCAGACAACTACGTCAGCAATGACGCCCTTAAAAGTTGAATCACCAGTCGCGGATCTTGGAGCTCATGTAGGTAGTAACCTAGCTTTTGACCAACCTGTCCAAGTCTTGGCTATGTGGAAAATTTCTCACATAATTCCTCTGCACAAAGGTGGTAATTTAACAGACCTGTCAAATCATCAGCCAATCGCTATCCTATTAACCTTATCCAAGATCCTTGAGAGATGTATCCACACACAACTTATGGACTTCATACTCACTAACAAACTCCTATCTAATACTCAACATGGTTTTCACTCCTACCACAGTGCAACCTCTGCTCTAATGACTTTCAATAACACAGTTAATCTTTACTGAAATAATGGCAAATTTGTATCCTCCATCTTTCTTGACCTATCAAAAGACTTTGATATGGTCTCACATACTAAAGTTATTATAGTACTCTCTGATCTGAACCTGAGCCAGTCTACTCTAGCCTGGTTCCAAGACTATCTAACTGGATGCCAACAAGCAGTACAATGGCAACAGGACCTTTCTCCACTCCTACCTGTTACTTTGGGGTTCCTCAGGGATCTATCCTAGACCACTGCATTTCATGCTGCATTTCTTACAACTACAAATTATAACTCAAGACTCTTTCTCAACAGTAGAAACATGGTTAACACGTTCGCAACTAGTTCTTAACCCTAACAAAGTCAAGCTCATCTTATTCCAACCTACACAACCCACTGCTCCCCCCCCCATTTAACATACTGTCCAGGAATAATACCATAATCTCACCTACAAGCCACTAAGCTTTTGGGGATAGTGATTGATAACAACATGAGATTTGATATCCATATTGCCCATACCATAAAAAAAGCACAGCAAAAAATTGGCTCATTATTCAGAAATAAACAGTATCATTCAAAAAAAACACAAAACTAACCTTAGCACAAACACATCTTATCTCAACTCTCCTCTGTGCCTCTCCATTTATAAGTAACTTAAAGAAATATGAGTTAACAAAACTAGAATCAAGTTATAGCAAAATTGCCAGGGTTGCCACAGACTCTCCTTTCAGGTCACATCACTGTATAACAGTCAATCAACACAATTGGTTAGAACTTCCTCACCTCTTACCATTTAACCAATTTACTATACTCTACAAAATACTTAACCGACCTAAGAAAACCCCTGCCTTTCAAAATATCCTACAAACCTACTACACGAATTGTGTCCTGCACTCAAGCAACAAAAGTCTAATTAATATTACCAAGTCCAACAATTCTGCAGGAGAGTCCCTCTTCTCCAGCTGTAAACTAAAAATCTGGAACACACTGCCTACAGACTTAATAACTATTATTAACTTATCTCATTAAAAAAAAAAAAAAAAAAAAAAAAAAAAAAACGGAAAAAAGAATAGAAAAAAACAACGCTATGTTCATGCACTAGTCCTGGTTAGTTTTCTAACATAGCTATGTTCATACAGTAGTCTGTGTTAACCTTTTGATGTACGATGTTTCTAATTCCACTCCTAAGGTACAAATAATTGTAAGGACTTGGACTGGACCCCATGCTTAAGTCTAGGTACATGGTATCTATTTATTCTTAGCTATGAGCACATTAACATAATCCTACCCATTTTATTTCTTAATATACTGTCTGTTTGCAATTCTCTGACATCAATGAAGTTCCTGTATATGTGAATGTAGCCATAATACATTTACCTGACTTTTGTGTTAAGTATGAGACACTTCTCTGTGTTACATGCAAGTGGTGTCTGTTTGTAGGAATGAATGCATAATATTTTTGCTTTATGTTATTTGTGTACTGCAATACAGTTCTCTGTGTTACATGCAAGCTTGTTTATGTCAACATGACGCTATTATATGTGGAGCTTTTCTCCCCGGGCCTCTGCTGAAAAAGGACTTGTGTCCAGTCGGACTTTCCCGGTAAACAAATGTAAATAAATAAATAAATAAATAAATACATAAAAATTGACCCTGTTTGTAAGAAAATCCTTCTTTGTTGTGCAACTTATTAGCAAGGGCATGGCATCTAGTTCCAGAGAGGTCATCATACCACTGTTCTTGCCCTCATCAGGCCCATCATAGAGTATAATGCCTCTTTCAGTATGTACCTGACCAGAAACATGCAGCAACTGGAATGTACACAAAGGTTCCTTACAAAAAGAATACAGTGAGTACACACAATGTCCTACACTGATCACCTCAAAGCCCAGTCCCTTTCTTTGGTATCATACAAACTTCTGAGATGTGATCATTGCCTGGAGTACAATGCATCCCTGGACCTTGTTTTGATGAATCTTTTATAAATCCATAAAACAAACAGCATCAGAACTACTAGATTAAAAAACCTAAACTTTGCTTGCAACATAAATAGGACATTTTGGAGAAACACATATATTTCTCAAAGAATTCTCATTGAACAGGCTCCCTATCTATGTGAAGCAGTGCTCCTCCCAATCCCAAATTGCAACTTGGACTAATAGATGGGCAATTGGAAATTCACCTCTGGTCTGGCTCTTGTATCTTTTATGGTCAGAGATAATCAGTAAATCCCTTCTATAAATCAAATATAGATCAACTTTGTGGGTGACTGCTTTTAAGGGCTCTAGTGATCGTTAGCCTAGTGGTGCTGTGGTAGCGTTGTCGCCTCACAGTAAGACGTTGTCCTGTTCAATTCTCAGCTAAAGCGTCTTCTTTGTGGAGGCATGCATGAATGGGTGTACTTTCATTGAAGATTGTGCATCAGGGCTTGCAACTCGGCATGTAAAAATCTACTGCCAATCATTAGTGGACCGGAGTTCCGCTGTGGCGACCCCTAACCGGGAGAAGCTGAAAGACACAACAAGTGATCGTTAGCCTAGTGTGCACTTATGAACCTATGAACCTCTATATTATCGTTGACAGAATAGCAATTTTGGTGTTATAAAAAAAATGTCTGATGGTTTTCTTGATTATGGCCTCTAGTGACTAGCTGTCAACCATTTGGAATAAATATGTAGTGCTTCTTTAGATTCAGGAAAGAGTCACTATAATCATAGTTGATTGATTGCTGCATTAAATGATTTACCACTCACATCTACAAGGCCATATCTCAGATCACTGCTCTATATGTGGGTGATTTACTGTCTGTCGTGTTAAGTTAAAGCATTTGTTTTTTTTGTTTTGCAAACATCACAGGTAACTAGTCATATTGAAAAGTGTTGGAAAAAGTTTAATGTTTGGAACTAGTCTGCCCTGTTTATTGGCTTTATTTCTTATTGTAGTTCTCTTTGCTTTATAATGCAATGTACAAAATATCAGTTTTACAGTCACTGTGAATCCACCCCAATATATTTTCTTTTGCAAGCAGCTATATTTTATTTGTGTTTTCCTTTGCTATATGTGTACTGTCAATAACAATTTCTCACATTTTCTGAAATACTGCATTCGTAAAGCAAATATTCTGAAATATTGCCATTTCCTCCATTATCCTATATAGATAGAAGCCATGTTGAAATTTCTCCATGCTTTTGAAAATAACATTCAGTAACTCAAAAACAGATACTGAGATACAGATGTGAGCTGGCTACAGCAGTAGCATTTTATGCCCTGCTGATAAGCTATCAATCCATCTTAAACAGATTATAATTTCCTTATCTCTGACCTAGATTTTATGGACTTCAGCTGTGATTTCCAGTTCTAACTATTTCAGTTTTCTTTTCATTCCTTCCCTGAAATTAGATGCCTCCCTGGTAGTAGCTTGAGCTCCGTTTTATGTCATTCTCCTTCTTCATGTTACATTGATTGTTTTTTGCAAGCACATTAAAGCATATGGAGTATGTTGATTCTTCTATTAATTTTTGTTAGTTTAATGTTTTCTAATGTTACCAGCAACCAGTCCCCAGTCAAAACATGCATATATGTGTATTTTTGTGTGTGTTTGGGGGGTATATATTTCTATGCATATATCTAGATATAGATAGCTATACACAATTGCAATATATATGATCAAACTGACTTAACATCATGCACAAAACAACAGCAGAAGACCAAATATACATAACATTGGAAATTCTAAACACCAAACCTGTAAAAGACTGAAAAAGGATAGCAGTTTTCCTTTATTGATCTTTACACTACCCTCCCCCCATAGCACTAGACTCTAATTTGTATGAATAATGGTAGTGTTAATGGTACATTTTTATTAAAGGCAACAGGTAGGGTTAGGGTTGGAAGCAGGGTCAGGGCTACGGTTAGCATACATTATTAAAGTGATGCGGGTAGAGGGGAATCATGCTAACTATAACCCTGCCTGTGAAATTAACCTTACATGTCACCTCAAAAACGAAAAGCATTCCCTTAACATTACCACTACACAGGGTAAACTCAGACTCACAAACACGCTCTGACACACGCAACCTATATTACATCTCTCCCCTTACCTAACTCCTACCTTAACCCAAACCCAAAGACGCACACACACACACACACACACACACACACACACACACACACACACACACACACACACACACACACACACACACACACACACACACACACACACACACACACACACACACACACACACACACACACACACACACACACACACACTCTAACACTATGCTCTTACCTAACCCTTACCCTAATACGCAATCACATACACAAATGCACTCAACCTTTCCCAAACCCCACTTACTAGTGTTGAAAAGACATGCCTTTGAAATTTCAAATGTTCAATAATCTCTTGCATTCCTTGCAATTATTGAACAAACATATGTTTTTTAAAATGCTGGGGAATCGTCTCTGTCTCTGTATATACATATATATATATATATATATATATATATATATATATATATATATATATATATATATATATATATATATATATATATATATATATATATATATCATCCCCCTTTTTCCCATTTTACATGGGGTCGGGGTATCGTATTAACTGTCGCCAACTCTCTCGATTCAGTGCCACACTCCTGCCGTCTTCAACACCCATCAAAACAAGATAACCGTACTGATGCCAAAGTCCGCCTGACAAAAAGTGAAGACTGCAATGCATGCATGCCTGACTGTCGCAGAAACTTTGCTGGAATCCCTCGCTTCCTCTTACCTTCTTCCTGTCTGTCCCAAATCTCCCTCACCAGATTGTCTTCTGCTTTTCTACACATGTGCCCATACCATCATAATCTGTTCTCTTTGATCTTTTCTGCAATTGGAGCTACTTTGGCTTCTGCTCTTATGTCCTCATTTCTTCAACTGTCCCGCAGTGTGCATCCTACCACCTTTCTCAGGCACTTCATTTCCATCACCTCTAGCTTCTTCAACTGTTCTGCCTTTACTGCCCAGGTTTCTGTACCATACAGTAGTACTGGTCGCACCACTGTCTTGTACACCTTACTTTTCAGCTTCTTTGGCATTTTTCTGTCATAGACTACACCTGATACTCTATGCCAGTTGGCTGCAGCCCCTCTGATTCTAGCTTTGACCTCTTCATTCAGACTACCCTTCTCCTCAGCCACCCCTCCCAGATACTTGAAGCTGTTTACCTGTTCCACTATCTTCCCATCTATCTCTATTCTCAGCTTCTTCTGATTTCCCCAATCTGCTGCCATTACCACTGTCTTATCTCTGCTTAGTTTCATCCCATGAGCCTTCAGATTTGCATTCCATTCTCCTATCCTTTTCTGAAGTTCTAGATCAGAGTCTGCCTGTACTGCCACATTGTCTGCATACAGCAGCTTTGTTGCTCTGACCCCTCCAACCTGTTTGCTGATGTAGTCCAATACCAGTATGAACAGCAGTGGGCTCAGAGCTGAACCCTGGTGTACACCCACTCCCACTGGGAACCCCTCAGTGAGGCCAAACACTGTTCATACTTGAGTCACTGGGTCCTTGTACATAGCCTGTACTAATTCTACCAATGTTTCTGGGACTTCAAACCACCACAGTACTGCCCAGATCAGCTTTCTTGGGACCTTGTCATATGCTTTATCCAAGTCTAGGAAAGCCCAGTTTGACTCTCTCCTCTTCTCTAGTTTCTTCTCAAGTATCTGTCTCAATGCAAACATCGGGTCAATTGTGCTGCATCCTGATCTGAATCCAAACTGTTCATCTCCCATCTTACATTCTACTATTCTGCATATCCGTTTATCAATCACCCTCTCCAGAACTTTCATGCAATGTGGTAGGAGTTTGATGCCTCTGTACTGTCCACAGTTGTGGATGTCCCCTTTGTTCTTGTACAGTGGCACGAGTATGCTTATTCTCCAGTCATCTGGGATATGCCTTTCTCTCCACACTGAAATTAGTACCCTCAGGAGCCATATCTCCCCTAGCTCAACAGCATCTTTATCATATCTGCTGTGACCTCATCTGAGCCTGCTGCTTTCCCTGACTTCATTTTCCTTAGTGCTGCTCTTACTTCTTCTAAGCTGGGCTCCTCTTCTACTCTCATTGTAGGCTGTTTCTGGGGCAGTACCACTTCTGTGGGGTTTTCTTCATTCAGAAGCTGCTGGAAATACTCCTTCCATCTGCCTTTGATGTCCTGTGGGCTGGTAAGCAGGTTGTTGCTGGAATCCCTTATGAAGGGTGTCTGACTATCTTCTTTATCTTTCTGTCTTTGCCTTGCAACCTGGTACAGTTTTTTTGTGACTCTTACTGAGTCACTTTCCAGAAGCTGATAGAGTGCCTCTGATGCCCTATTCTTTGCTATTGCAACTTCTTTCTTAGTTTCTTTGTTAGCCAACCAGTAGTCCTTCCTAGCTTGGTCAGTCTTTTCAATCTCCCACTTCTTCCTGCACTCCTTCTTTCTTTTGATTACTTCCTGCACTTCTGCATTCCACCACCAGCTTTCCTTATGTACCTTATTTCCATACCTGGCTCGGCCACATATCTTTTCTGTAGTCCCCTCACTGACTCTATTCAAGAGAAATCTCGACGAGTAGATGGGAGATCGTAGGTTTACCCCGGGGGTCATCTCTTTGTCACTACTAGACAGAGGCATAGTACCTTAAAAGGGTGTAGTATTCTCATCCTAAGGGGTGGTGTAAGCCACATACACTCTGGCTACTATTAAATGCCCCCCTAGCAGATAGCCTAGTACGAACCTATGAACCTATGAACCTAACACATGCTGTTTTTAGGCGCTGCCACTCTTCTTCAACTCCACCTATTTCGTCCTCTTCTTGGGGTGCTAGAGCCCTGAGTAATTCCTTGAACTGCTGTACTTTTTCTCCAGTCAACTTCCAGGTCTTCAGCCTGGTCTCTGTTGACCTTAGAGCCTTCTCTGATCACTGCTTGTAGCTGATTGTGGCAACTACTGGTTTATGCTGCGAACCGACTGTTTCACTGGGAATGACTTTGCAATCATGGATTCTACCCCAGTGCCTTTTCCTTACTAGGAGGAAGTCTACCTGAGTTGCATGTTGGCTACTCTTATATATGATATATAGATATGTGTGTGTGTGTGTGTGTGTGTGTGTGTGTGTGTGTGTGTGTGTGTGTGTGTGTGTGTGTTTCAAGTGCTGAAATTATCAAATGTTTGAGCACTTAAATATCAAAAAAAAAAGATTGAATGTAAAAGATTTTAAAAATAAAAAATAAGCAAAAGCATTTTTACAAGTGGGTGCACCTCACACACCACCTGCTACTTATATACAAACTGCAGTATTGTACTACAGTGAAACACGGACAAATATTCAGTGTATCATGCTCTCGCACCACCATGTAGAGGCAAAGTCGAAAAATCAATTTTTGAAGTAATTTGAAATATTTTACTGGTATTTCAAGCACTTGAACTTTACAGGACCTCATATGTATACATATATGTATAAAGTATATGTGTGTATATATATCTATATATCTATATATATATATATATATATATATATATATATATATATATATATATATATATATATATATATATATATATATATATACACATATATAGATATATATAAAGTATATGTGTGCATATATATCTATATATAATATGTCTATCTATATCTATATATATATATATATATATATATATATATATATATATATATATATATATATATATGTTTACTGTATAAGTTCGAAAATACCCTTCTTCAAACTCACACAGTAGACCCTGGGTTATGCAAAAGTGCACTTAATTGAAAGTGCACTTTCGCAAAACCCACTTCAGCGAATGGGCTACTACTGACTTTAGTGCAGTAGTTACGGACCTTAGGGTTAGGGCGCGGATCATGGTAAGGGGATAGGTAGTAGGGCTATCCCCAAAACCATGACCCGTGCCCTAACCCTAAGGTCCATGACTACTGCACCCTAGTGGAGAACAGGCTATCCTCCACTGTGGTGCGGTAGTCACGGACCTTAGTGTTAGGGTGCGGGTCATGGTAAGGGGATAGCCCTACTAGCTATCCCCTTACCATGACCTGCACCCTAACCCTAAGGTCTGTAACTACCGGACCACAGTGGAGGACATAGCATGTTTTCCCGCTGTCCTCCACTGTGGTGCGATCTGTTCATAGAAGCTGAGTTCATGAAAGTGCACTTTCGAATAAGTGCACTTTCGCATAACTGAGCGGTCTACTGCTCTTTTTGGAATACGTGGTATTCGATGAAAAGCAGCAGACCCATATATATATATATATATCTATGGATTCCCTTCAGAATGTCGAATTTCTAGAACTTTGCATTTCATATGGTCGAGACCATATGATCGAACTTTTAAAATCTTGAAATTCTGAATGGAGATTTGCATACAGCGTGGAATGGGAGATTTCCCTTTTCCTCGCTGCAGTGCGATCTTGGAGTTGATGTATTTAATTAACAGGGGTGTGGGGAGGGGTGCAGGGGGCTTGGCCTCCTGCCAAAACATTGAGAAACTTAGTTTTGTATTTTTATTTTGATTAATTTCAGATTTGCAAGATTTCTAAACTTCGATCATATGGTCTCGACCATATGAAATTCAAAGTTTTGGAAATTTGACATTCTGAAATGAATCTATATATATATATATATATATTTATATATTTAGAAAGATATATATAGATACATATTCAAGAGAGTATCTGGAAATGTGCTTCTTTGTCATTGTTTTATTTCATATATTTCTTACAGAAAAGTTGTTTTATTCTTCTTTTTGCTGTTTTCCAGACTGTACCTACCTGATATCTGCCCTTATGGAGATTGTGTAAAGTGCCACTGAGGGAATATTAACAAATGTACTGTGATGTGATAATAGCATAACAGACTCTTATTTTCTCATGGTACTGCAAGGCCTTTTTTGCACTCCATTATCCTTTTATTTCTTGTTAGCACCTTACGACTAATCTTCTTGTGTGATTTTCTTTCATCTGCAGTAAGTACCTCCAAGTACTTCTCTTTGAAACCTGTAGCTTTTACTATTTTTACTTGTTTATTTCTTTTTATTTGTGTGTTTACTTTTATATTTATTGACTTACTGATTTTAGAAGAACCATTTCCATTCATGACAAGCAAATGGCTATGAGAAAGAATATTTGCCTGACATAAGCATGTGAGAGATGTTTACTGTACAGGAACAAACTGTGAAAATAGGTGTGAAATATAGCAAAACAATATGCAATGAACAGAGAATTAAGGATTGTTCTTCAAAAACAGAACTGAAGACATCATAAATTATTGCATAGAGATGGTCAGTTTATGCAAACCGTCAATCTACATTCTGAAGTGCTTTTTAGGCCAGTGATCAGCACAACTTTGAAGGCAGACTGAGTAGATCCTGAAATGAATTTCAGAATCTCAGAGATTGAAAGCACAGATCCAGAAATGGGTAGTGTCTTGTTGGTTCCCTAAAGATTGAGGGGGAGGGGGCAGAATGGGAGATTCTAGAAATTTATTCAAGAGATAGGGATAACTTGGCTCAACCTATGCAGTGGTAATGTTTAAAAATCAACAGTTTGGAAATGATAGCAGATCACTGATAAATGATAGAAAGTTTGATCTGTTTTGTACTATTTTTACAATGCTGTAGCATTTTATACTCAGCAAATTTCCTGATGCATTCTTTCTGGAACACTCTTCCATTTTGCAAGAGCTGGACATTCTAAAAATTTTGTTTGTTTGTTGGTTGAGTGTGCATATTTTGTAGTTGCATTTATTTTAGAAAATTATTAGAGGTCACTTTTTCATAGGTAGGCATTCATGCTCTCCCTAACTAGTTTGAAAACACAGGGTATAACAAAATCGAGTCTTGAGTAACTATATAATGAGCTATCCGAGGCCTGCCCATTTTAGAGCATTGAAAATAAGCTTGCTCTAACATATGGCATATGAATCCCTGTGGCTTTGTTTATCTCAATTTATATAACTCTAATAATATCTTCCACAACAGAAAATCCAAAAACTATTTCCCTGAAAAAAATGTGGCAGTTCTAAATCTTGACTGACTCTACTTTTTTTGTCTGTATGGGGATGTGCTATATCCCCCATCCAGACAACATTCCCATATGTCTCCTACATAACATACTCATCTTTGAGGATCTTTCAGCTATGGACAATGTACACCCAAGCATATGTTTCATCAATTTTCTGTTTCACTTCTGATTACACATATGGAAAATGCCTTGTATAATGTCTTTGTCTATTTTGAAACCAGTACACTAAATATGTTTATTTGTTTACCTATTTATTTATGTTTGTTTACCTTCCTCACTCATTATGGCATAAAATCAGTAGTAACTCAAGTGCTTAAATGGCCAAAAGTGTGTAGTTGACAAAAAGTGAATTTTCAGAAAAAGTGCACACAGAGCACAACCTAGGCATTTTTGTAAGTGAAAATCTACTTCCCTTAGGAAAAAGCTGGCACAATGGTCATGGTGTCTACCTCAAAGATACAAGATACAGTGCTTGATTTTGACCTCTGATTACTGGTTGAGCTTGTAGAAGTCTGTATAGTCATAGCCGATAATGTTTCACACCACAAGGATGCATTGTGTGTCATGTAAAACATAACTGACAATTTAGCTGGGTGCTGGCATGAGGGTTAAGGTGTTTACCTCACAGGCACAACATACAAGGTTTGATTCTCACATTTGCAAGTGAAAATAGTTAGGCTTAAAATGGCCTAATCTAGTACTTATGGGGGAGTTTTGGCATAATGGTTATGCTCTTAATCCGACAGACATGAGATACAGGGTTTAATTCGGGTCTATATTATATCATCGAACGCTTAAAAAAGTGAACGCTGATTGAGCAACCTAATTTAAGTGAAAGCTTACAATCTCGAACTGTCAGATCAGCGATTTTTTTCCCAGGGAAAAAAAATCGCTGATCCAAAACACATACATACAACACAAGCACACCAAACAAATAGAAATCCACACACGTACACCTAAAATCTGATACCTAACCCTACACTAAACTATGCACACACCACTAACTACCCACTTACCTTAACCCAAACCCTAACTTAAGGTCCGTCACTATCGCACACTCACATCACTTGCTCCCTAACCCTAACTCACTTAAATCCACCCTAACCCTCATGTCCACTCAATCATACACACACCTAACCTGAGCCCTAACCCTAACTCACCTAAATCACCCTAACACTCACATCCACACAATCGCACTCTTACCTGAATCCAACTGGTAACTTTCTACCATAACACTGAAAATACCAAAGCAACAGAAACGGACAACCGAATTCTTTCCCTAGGAAAAAAATTGAGTTTCTGCTGCTTTGATATTTTGCAGTTTCGAAAAATAAGTTAGATCAATCAGCGCTCGCTTTTTTAATCATTCGAGGATATAATATAGACCCTTTGATTCTGGCCTCTAGCTATTGGCTAGGCTTGTAATCGTCTAGAGATTGATACTCAAGTATTTACCTATGAACCATCCCTGAAGAATCAGAGACAGGCATCAAAGAGTTGTAATGAGATGAGAGATTTGATTATCAAATGTTTCTGGTGACTCAGAAGTGAACTACTAGGCAAACAAGAGACTAAACAAGCTGTACAGAAGTATTTGTGATGGATGGTAAAGCCAAAGAGGTGGAAACCAAAACTACTGAAGGAAAAAAAAAGTGACCACAGAAAGTAAGAAGCAATAAATAACTGGAAAGAATTGGTACTGAATGGCAGGTGATCATTGTGTTATATTATACGTTTAAACTCAGTGAGTACCATGTCTTATTATCTTTATCCTTAACTAATTCATTTTTTGACAAGTTGTTTTCATTTGTTATTATGACTGAATGTATCAATTTCCAATTAGATGTGTAGTTAGTATTTATCCAGTCTATCACAGTTTTGAGCATGGAAGACCTTATATAAGATTCACTATCCAGAAAATGTAGCCCTCCTTGATCCCATTGTCTTATCTGATGTCAGAACAGAATTTTATAACTAAGTTATTTCCCATATGCAGCATTTTTCAGGTAGTAACAAGACAGCTTGTGCTACATACAGAATTTAAGGAAGTAGTACCATTTTTATCAATTGTATTCTGTCTGAATGATATAAATATATTATTCCATTTATTCACCATATTATTGATTGAGTCAATAACCTTTTTATAGTTGACATTTAATAGGTCTTTTATATTTTCACATAAAATAATTCCCAAATAGTTTAAAGTGGATACTTGTTCACCAAAAAATGATTCCACTCTATTTGAATTCCCTTTTTTATTCAATAACAAGAAATTTGATTTTGATTTATTAAATTTAAGACCAGAGATCTTATGAAATGTCCTGATTAATAAATCTACTTCATCTAAAACTTTTTTTGAGTTGGGTAAAGTAAGAAGCACATCATCAGCAAAAAAACATTATTTTTGAGCTATATTGATCATAAATGTCTATACCTTTTATCTTTGGGTTACTGCATATTGAAATAGCAAGTATCTCTATACCAAGTGCAAATAATTTAGGTGATATGGGGCAACCTTGCTTGGTACCTCTAGTAATCTGTATTGCTTTGGAGGTAAAAGGTCCTATTTTAACATAAGCTGAATTATTTTCATAGACGTTCTTTATAAGTGTAATAAAGGAGAGAGGAAAGTCAAATACATTCAGGATTTTAGTTAGATAATCCCAATTTAAGGAATCAAAAGCTTTTGCTATGTTCAGTCCAATTATCACAGCTTCTTGCTTTTCTCTATTTAAATAGTCAATTAATGTCAATATCCTTTTAATGTTGTCGTGTGTGTCTATTATGTATAAATCTGGACTGATCATTATTGATTATTTTGGATAATGGGACTTTAATTCTATTTGCCATAATTGACATGAATATTTTATAAACGTTATTTAACAAATATATTGGGTTATAACAGCTACAATAACTAGGATTTTTATTTTCGTTTAAAATAGGGGTGATTAAGGAATACCTCCAAGAGGGGGGAACTATTGCATGTGTTTAAATTTCAAATCATGTTTTATGTAATAGTGAGGTTATAGGAGTGGGGAACAGTTTATATAATTCTGTTATTATACCATCAATCCCTGGGGCCTTATCAGGTTTACTTTCTTTAATCTTAACTGTAATTTCCTTGTGTTTCTTTGTTTTTTTCAGTTCTATTTTTAATTCTTGAGAGATTTTTTTGATATTAGGATGTATAGGTTTTATAGACTTATGTTCCATTATAATATTTTCACTTTTATAATGTTCTGTATAATGATTTTTAAAAGCATCTAATATACCACCTATTTCCAAAATGTCCTTTCCCCGCATGTAGTATATTAACAATGGTATTAGACTTAGATTGCATTTTAATTGTCATGGATAAAATATGTAAATGCTTTGGAGAGGTAGCATAAGAGTTTATTTTTAATCTTTTCATGGCTAAATTAGATTTATAGGTTAATATTTCATTATATCTTTTGTTTAAAGCTTCTATTTTTTATTTTCAATCAAATTAAAATCCTTTTTGGCTTTGAATAAGAGCTGATTTTGCAATTCCTCTAGTTCTGATTCACATTCTTTAATTTTATTTTTATACCAAATAAGGGTTTTGCCATAAATGTAGGCTTTTAGTGAGTCCCAAACCATTACTATATTTACTTCTGGTTTGTAATTAATATCTAGGAAGAATTGAAGTTCAGTGCTTAACCATTGCTTAAATTCTTAAATTTTCATAATATATGCAGGAATCCTGGAGATGAGGGTTAGTGATTTGAAATCCATTTGAATCTTTAGGTCAAGGGAGTTATGATCAGAGAATGGACAGGGGATTATTGAGAATAATGATGTTTTTGAATAAAGATCTTGGGAGACATACATTTTATCTATTCTGGTTTGAGTACCAAACATATAGTCTTGATGAGAAAATAATAAGGAATTAATTCCTTTAGAACTATAGGTATGTATTAATTTAAATGTCTCAGTCCATTTTTTCTATAGTTTTGCAGTGGATATTAAACATGAGGATTTCTTGTTTGAGGTTTCAGAAGTATCAGTGATACAATTAAAATCCCCACCTATTATTACATTACCTTTAGAAATGTTTGCAATGAAATCTAAATGGTTTTTGACTGTTCTCACCCCCTATAATAGGAAATCAAAGAAGAACTTGCCTAACATACAAGGCCATGTCAAATCCAGATTTGATGAATATGCTGCACCTCAAAAAATCTAGATCCATCAGAGCCACAAGGGCGTGGGAGAAACCCTGAAACCACTGACTATTTATAGGGCTGGAGGGATAGATTCATCACCCAAAGACTCTATGCTGTGGAATAAAATCCCGGTATATGTGAGGCAGAGCATGTTCAAGAGAAATCTTGACCAATGGATGGGAGATGGATTACCTCAGTGTCACGCACAGCAAAATAATGGGTATAGTTCCCCATACTAAAGGGGTGGCGTAAGCCACAAAACTATGGGCTAGGCTTGTAAATGCCCTCGGGCAGATAGCCTAGTATGAACCTATAAACCTATGAACCTATGAAAATATGTTTACTAATATCCACATTCTGTTATTAAATTTCAATATAGCAATAGCTATAAGTCCATCATTATCCATGTTTATTTATAATTTCAGGACTTAAAAAATTATTTTTCCATAAGATTGCCACCCCCATGGTCTTTGATTTATAAGATGAATGGGTTAGAGTTATATAATCACTAGGGTTCCAAACAAAGTTATCATTTATTTTAAAATGTGTTTCTTGTAAAATATTACATGACTCTATTTAATTTTAGGTATTTTAATAGATTGGATCTCTTATTTAGATCATTTAAGCCATTAGTATTCAAAGATAACAAAGTTAGGTCCAATTTTAAAAGAAAGGTTTATTGTTATTAAGCTCAATATATAGGTCTCCTCATCTAGTTTTAGTTCTATAGTTATTTGCAAAGTATCAACTATCTTAGTCAGATTTGGTTCTTTCAAGAATATATGTAGAAGAAAAATGAAGTCAGGCTTACTAAAAGTAAAAATAATTTAAATAATGACAACTTTACTAATATTAAACTGATGTAGTCTCTAATTCCTACCAGACATGGAATGCAAATCATTTCTAACCCAACAGATAGAAATATATATTTTAGGCTAACCTCCCTGACTTTCTTTCCCGTTTCTTCCACGCTTCATAAGGAATGAATAATGGTTAAAGGAGACTTAGTTTATGAATAAGATGATGTGTATTATTTTATTGTCTATCTTATCAGGATGTGATATTACCTATATTAAAGTACATTTATGTTGATAATCATCTGCTATACCAAATGAATAGTATACAGGCAACTAAACTATTATATATCCCATATACAAAGAAAAGGAAGAAAAACAAAGATTAGATCTTGTTTTTTTTTTGTAGTTCAAGAAGGTATTTATAAAAGTAAACATTTAACTTGTAGTTACTATCTACTAATATTGAACAATTATAATCATCAACTACACTACATACTCAACAATGTTTTTTTCTTTTGTTTTCTTTTCTGTTTAATGGACATTTTACTGAGTAATAAGTCTTCAACTATTATGATCAAGGGAACGCAACATGTGTTTCTGAATTAGATTAATTATTAAATTTAATACATATTAAACATATATAGTCTGAATTTCCCAATAAGGAATTGTAAGCACATTCATAAATTAGTTTATATGAATATGAATTCAATAACTGTGTTAATGTGAATCAAAATACCTCAGAAACAGTATTTGTATAATTACTTCCTTAGAAATAAAAAAGAGTTCCAGTACAGGGGTTAACCTCCTTAACCAGTTCAATTTACTGTAAATGCAACAGCTGTGAGTTTTGTTACTTCAGGTATCAATTGACCTATTACATGCAATAGATTCAACTGTTTCTATTAAATCATATCAAGTAAACAGAGCACCTTCCATGTCACTGGTGTATACAATGGATTTCCAAAAATATGAGTTTACTGTGCACAATAGCTTAAAAATTTTAGCAGATAGGGCAAACTTGCTGGACCAGTCAGGTGGATGTCCTCAGTTTACTAATACGAGGGCAGGAAACTGCACATATGCTTGTGATACTTTAAAAAGTGCTCCAAGGTACTTATTAAACAATTAGAGTAACTATAATGAGAATGTTGCAAATACTACAGGTTTATTACTAGCTTGCTATACTTTTGTATTATAACAGTAGCTGGTTTCTTTACTTATAGCTCCAAAAGGTGTCATATGTTGCACACATTCTAGATGAAAAGCTTTCAAAGTCATGTAATCTGTCATAATTATTATTTAAATTGACTATGTTCAGCAAATTTCTTGTCTGGTGAAGTGTCTGTTTAATTGAGATAAGATAGAAGTGCTTATACATGGCTATTTGGATTTTAGTAATAAATTACTGAAGTTGATGTCTCCTTAATTTTGTTGCACTCTTTTTCCCTTCACAAAAGTGCAACTACAGTTTCCATTGGGATCATTCTTCTTCTTTTGGCGTTTCCCAGTTAGGGGTCACCACAGTGGATCACCTGTCCGCTCATGATTGGCAGTGGAGTTTTACAGTGTCGAATTGCCAGCCCGACGCCCAACCTTACAAAGAAGGCACACACGCATGCACACACTCACACCTAGGGCCAATTTAGAGTGTCCAATCCACCTACAGCATGTCTTTGGGATGAAACCAGAGAATCCAGAGGAAACCCACACGACCACAGGGAGGACATGCAGACTCCGCACAGAAGGCACCCTAGCCAAGAATCAAACCAGAGAACCTCTTGCTGTGAGGCAGCAATGCTAACTGCTGCACCACTTTGGCCGCCTATTCCATTGGGATCATTATTTATTTATTTTTGTTTCTGTGTGATGGTCTGAAAGACTTTGAGGTAAAAGTCTGTTCACTAGGAGATGTCTATAAATGCTAGAAGCTTCATTTTCCACAAAATAGTAATCCTCTTATAAGCCCCTTTCTTACCATTAGTGATAACATAGTATCACACCACCAATCTTTCAAGAAGTAGACAAGATGCCTGGAGATTCAGAAGTTATTCTAATTAAATGTGCAGAAACAATAGCATGCTTTAATAGTACTAATATACCACTGAAAAAGTGTTTGGAGATTTAAAGATTAAGTCAGCTAAATTTAAAAGCTTATGTTGGGCCCTTATGCTAAATTTTCTTTCAGCTTATTCCCGGTTCAGGGTTGCCACAGAAGATCACCTGTCCACTCATCATTGGCAGTGGAGTTTTACAGTGTCGATTTGCCAGCCTGGCGCCCAACCTTCCACAGAAGGCACACATACGCACTCACTTACTCCTAGGGCCAATTTAGAGTGTCCAATCCACCTACAGCATGTCTTTGAGATGTGGGAGGAAACCGGAGCACCCCAGAGGAAACACATGTAACCACAGGGAGGACATGCAGACTCCACACAGAAGGCACCCCAGCCGAGAATCAAACCAGAGAATCTCTTGCTGTGACGCAGCAACGCTAACCACTGCACCACCATGGCTGCCCTGACCTTATACTAAATATCATACATAAAACATCTAAACAATAAATTACCAAACATGTGTTACTTCGAAAATAAATTCATTGAATGGCCATAGTTGGCCAACATTGCCCCCATACCCCACTATCTATATATAACAACCCCAAGATTGCACTGCAGTGGGGAATAGGGCAAATTTAAAAGGCTTCCTTCACTTACCTTATGCATCATGATACTTCTTGGTTGCTGCCAGCTATGGCCATATGATGAATTTATTTTCAAAGTAAGCCATGTTTGGTAATTTACCATTTAGATGTTTTACGTACAATATTTAACCATTTGATGAAATGTTTTTTCAATAGCTGAACATAGACCTGCATGTATTATGGGTAGCTCTAAAATGGTGGAAGTATTTAAAGCTTTGTTGAAAGCTGCCCCAGCAAAAGATGAGCAGCTGAGCACATTTTTTGGCTAATCGCAGTGGCCAGTTTTTTTCTGAACCAAAAAGACTTGCAGTTGAATATTTAAAGCTTGACATTTGAAACCTTAGTTAGAGCAACAACAGAAACAAAGCTCTGTAATGTGGAACACTGAAAACCAACAAGTGCACAAATATATTGAATCCCCAAACTACATACAACTCCAGACCCAGGGTCACGTGTTAACGTGGGTTCTTAAGGAGGACGACTTCAGACATTGAGTACTGTTGGTCTTCATCATCTGGAAAGTCATTATTAAGATTTCCCAAATCAATGTTCTGATTTTTGAGTTTGTAATACTAAGCTAGGAATTGTTGCATATTGATCCGATGTTAATAAGGGGTGACCAACCCTTCCTGTAATTCGTAAAAAATATTTGTTAGCAGCGACAGTAACAGCACCACTATTTTCTGACAATTTGTTCAGGTGCCCATTAGTGCCTGAAGCAGCCTTTATCAAAACTTTAATTACTTCCTCTACTTTGTGTCATGCGACTGATGAAAATAATGCTAACCTGGCTGACCTCCAGATACGTCACATCGATGTTAAGAATGTGAACAAGGAGTATGGTACACTGAGAAATTCGATTCACAGGGGACATAGGGAGAGAAATGAGTACACACACATTGCTTAACACTCATACCTTCAGCTAAGAAGATTAGAGCAGGGGTTGCTTTTTATGTATGTGTGGGTGTAAATATACACACTCACATACACACACGCTGTGTGTTTAAAATGTATTCATTTATTGACATTTGAATACCAGGGAAAGTCTAACTGGGTAGGTGTTCATCTTTAGCAGAGGCCAATGGAGCAAGGCTGCAAAGTGTTAAATAACCACTTTATGAACAATAATTTTACAGAATAATACAAAAACATGAACAGTTTAAATAATTATCCCAAATTAGACATAACGTGAAAATGTTGAGTAAGACTAGAATGAACTTATATGACAATGATTTAATATTTAGAGACGTTTTAAAAAAATTTATAGAGAAAATACAAGTAAGTTCATAAAATGCAAATAGGATTTGCAATATGAAGTGAGGGAAGAAACAGGGTTATGGTGTATTTAGAGTGATAGGTATAAAAATTTATTGAAGTAAGGCAATGAGTGAAGAAGGGAGATAAGGTATATGGTTTGAGTAGGTACATTTCATTATAAATGGGTATAATTTATCCTGGGAGTGAGAAAAACAGAGAAAGATTTTGGCTAAGAAGTCTTTCCCAAAGAGTTTAAAGGAGTGGAAGGAGGGTTTTGTCCTGATGGATATATACAAGGTGCTCCAGGCCTTAGAAATGTAGTTTGAGTAAAGAGTCTCAAAATTTTTTGGTCAGAGAGGAGTTTTTGTTCACTGGATCATAATGAATGATTGGATGCATAGTTGTGTAGAATGGCATTTAGAGTTGGACAAGCAGATAGATGCTAGATCATTTTTAGGTGATGAAAAACTATGCATATGTTAGCTAATGGGGTAGTTCTAACCAGATTAGGTCTTTTAGTGCTGGGTTCTGAAAGATATGTGTACTGCAAACTTAGTCACCTTACTTCAGCATTGTTCAAGTTTTGCTTTTTGTGATACCTGTACATTGGTAATCATGGGACGTGCAAAAAGTAATCAGGGTAGGTGCTAAGTAGGTTTAGTTGCATTGGTGAGAGATTTTGGCTTTGTAATGTATCCCTTTTGCTGAGCTGTTGTTATGCAGATTTGTCTACGCAGGTCAAATTTAAGGTTGTCACTTACTATCATCCCTAATAATTTGCTGTGAGAAGTGTTTTTTTTTTTTTTTATAAAAGAGAGATGGGGGGGTAGGGTGTTAGCATAAGTCGTGTTACAAAGCCATGTTTCAGTGGCTGTTAAAACTTTCTGAGTAGCTGTTTTACAGCTCTGCCAGATATCAGACTCATCTGAGTATTATAGTAGGGAGGCGTGTTGTATGGATTTGTGGAGAGTGTTGGTGATAAAGTTAAAGAGGAGAAAACCAAGGACAGCCTTGTGGTACACCTTAGGTTATTGGGGCATATGGGGAAAGGGTCAAGTGCCATTATACTCATTGATACATACCTTTTAGACAGGCAGCTTTTGAACAATAGAAAGGTAAGATGAGATAGACGTACTAAGGACATCTGAAGTAGACGTTTGTTATGATGAACTGTTTTGAAGGATTTAAACAAGTCTAGAAATGAAGAGGAGACCAGTTTGATGTTCTGTCTAGCTTTATTGACAGTGTTTGTACTATGGGAATGTTGTGTGGGGAAGAGGAGTTCTTCTTGCAGTAGTTAATTTAGCAATTGTTTTTGAATACATTTTCAAGTATATTCATTTATTTGCTTTTTACTATGGTTGCAGAGCATTCTGAAGCTTTTGAGATACATCTATTTTTTGTGACATTCCTTCCATGCATTTTCTCTATCCTACATTTAGCATTCTACTCCTTTTGGATAGCCAAATTACATTGTTTTTAGTCTCTTCCTTATAGGAGGTGAAAAGATATTTAGAATATTTAGGAAGGTTGTATTGAATTAACTTACAGCATCTTCTAAAAGAGGATTTTTAGAACATGCCAATTAATAGATATGGTAGTAATATATATTTTTGTGTTAATCTTAGACACTTTGCATGTTGTTTTATAAACATGCTGTTTAACTGGGTGTGTTAGATGTCTGGTTAGATAGACTGGGCAATGGTCACTGAGAGACTCTGATTTTGTACCTGTGGTGGGGGCAAATTTGCTATGGTTTGATACTAGAAACCAGTCAAATAAGGAATTTGATACTGTGCTATCATGTGTGGGGCTATTAATTCATTGTGTGAAACTCTAATAATTCAGGCTAGATGTAGGGGAGTTAGAAGCTATGTCTAAACGAATGATACTGACATCACCAAGTAGTATTTTTTCTTGTGGAATTGTTATGGATATCCAGTGCAGGATATCTTCCATTGTAGCTGTATTGTCATTAGGGGGGATGTGAAAGACAGTAATATATATTTGTTTAGTTACAGAAAAGTAAAAAGAAGCTCTGCTAAATTAAATTTTGGTTTTGGTTTGTTGTGGGAGAGATGTGGTAGTTAGGAAATATTAAAGCAATGCCCCTACGTTTCTTTTTAATACAATAATTATAAATTATAATGATAGCAGGTGAGGTTTAATTTTGGAGATGTTTATGATGAGTTTAAACCAAGTTTCAGTTATAGCTTGTTTTGGGAAATCAAGACATGTAGTTCTGTAGTTTCATTTTTTAATCTTCTAATATTTATTACAACAAAAGTTAAATTACTGGGGTTGGGGACTGATCATTGTGGGTTTAGAGAAGAGTGTGGAAGAGAACACGGAGGATTTTAGTATATTGCGGTATTATTAATTCTTGAAGTATGGGTCGGTGGTTGGGACAGCTATATCTATCTACATATACACACACACACAGACACACACACACACACACACATATATATATATATATATATATATATATATATATATATATATATATATATATATAATATATTTATATATATATATATATATATATATATAAATATATTATATATATATATATATATATATATATATATATAGATAATATATTTTTATATATATATATGTATTTTATATATATATATATATATATATATATATATACATATATATATATATATATATATATATATATATATATATATATATATATATATTGAAAGAGAGAGAGAGAGAGCATCCCTAACACCTGTCCCCCATCTACTATCTCCAAGAAGCAGTTCTTAGATGCCTACAACACGGCCAAAATCACAGCCTCTATGGGACCAGACAACATCCCAGGCTATGCTCTAAATGGGTTAAAATAGGAATTAACATCACCATTGGACATGATTTTTAATCACAGCCTAAGCACTGGTTTGGTTTGAGTGGAATGGAAAACAGCTACCGTCTTCTCTTTGCACAAAGGAGGTGCATCCACAGAACCTGGGAACTATAGACCCATTAGCCTGACAAGTCTTATCTGCAAGGCGATGGAACTCGTCCAAGTCAAGAAGTTCATTATAGTCCAGATATTTCTCTTCAAGTCTCCATCTTTGTAACAGTCAAATGGACTTCTAGTAACACGTTAAAATGCCAGTGTAGTTCAGATATTTTAAATTTCACAGTCATACCCTGGGGACCATTGTCTCATATCAGATAATGTATTGTCCTAAAATGTTAAACTTCAAGACATTTATAACTTACAGTATCTTTTAGAATAATTGCAGAGCCCATTTTCAGCAGAGGCACAGGAAAAAAAGTTCTGTCACAGTACATTTATATTAAGAAAGTGAGTTTCAGACAGTTCTCAGGAAAACAACAGTTACATTTCTCATACAAAATATAATTAAAAAAGATATATACAGTAAACTATTTAAATCAATAATTATAAGTCTGTATAGTTCTAGTAGCTCTAAAATCTTGCCACAAGTAAATAAACTGATACTGTGGAAGGAAAATATTGCTGTAAAGAAGTTTAGTGGTCTTATTTATTTATTTATTTATTTATTTATTTATTGCATTTGTTGACCGAGAAAGTCCACTGGGCCTAGGAAGAGCCCATTTTCAGTGGAGGCCCGGGCTGAAAACCTCCACAATATTACAAATAAAGTAATTAAGAACAATTAAAGACAATGTCGATAAGTGATAAAGTTGTACACAGAAATTACAAATGTAAACTCAGGAAATATAACAATGATATCATGCAGTAATTGCAAACAAAGATCTTAGTGTGTTAGAGATAGGATGAGAATATATCGCAGTGATAGTGGAAATGGCAGAGTGTAAAAAAGTTAGTTATGAGCAGGGAGGAAGGCTGAAGAAATGTAAGGGTAGAGGGCAATAATGTGGGTATATTCCAGTGTATGGGTAGAAGTTGAGAAGTACATTTCAGTACAGAAACGTTTGCAGGGAATTCAAGATATGTAATGAGGTAATTTATAGAACTGTGTAAGAAGGGAGATTTTAGTATTGTATAGAATTGTTAAGAGTTCAAGAGCTATAATGAAGTAAGTTATAAAATGATGTAGGAGGGGAAGGGAGACATAAGTGGACAGTGGTAGTAGTATATGTCTGAGGGAGCATGGTATAGGATTAGCTCTATTTAGGCTCCCTGTTCCAAATTAGTATATCTAGAAGGTTTATAATATGGGTATACAGGGGATGCATGAGAGTGTAGAGTGGTGGATGGGGCAAACAAGAGAAAGATGAGAAATGTTATTTAAGAGGGGGTGTTAAGGGGTATACTGATTCAGGTGCAGGAAGGAAACTTATTAGGAGTATAATGATTTGAACAGAGGTGGGCAAACGTTAATCATAAGCAATAAGAAGTTTCTGCTTTGAGTAATATTCCATATAATTCTGGTATGTGTCTCTCTGATGTTAAACAAATCAGTTGCATATTACATTCTAAGTTGGCATAGTACTGTTTAAGGCAACATCTGTTTCGAAGGAAAATGTACACTGCCTCTAATTATCACGCACATTTCCTGGACTTTATCAACACAGACACCCTGGATTTTATAGTGGAGTAAACATACTGGACATAGAACTCACCAATGTGAGAGAGTGTTGCATCCTCCCATGTCACAGCCTCATTGAGATAAGAAACTAAGAGTAATGCTACTCAACGCCAGAAGTCTAAACCTCAAGATACACGCACTCAAAACTCTCCTTAGCATGGAGAACATCGATATCTGTGCAGTAACAGAAACCTGGTTCAAGGCTCTCGAGAGCACCCCAGCACTACCAGGTTATACCTCATACCATGTTTTTCGGCCCCAAATCTTGGACCGAACCACAAAAGGAGGGGGAGTATCAATATTCGTCAAAGATACCCGCACCTCCAGGTTGGTGGCACAGCACGAAGCATCAGAGACTATCCATGTGCAACTAACTGTGGGTAAAACTGCCTTCCAGTTTATAGCCTGCTACAGACCACCCTCCCAAACCCAGGAACCCCACTCGGCCTTCCTGAGAACACTGGAAAATATGAAGGTCTCTCCAAACACCATTATATTGGGTGACTTCAACTACCCAACCATAGACTGGGAGCATTACTCTAGCTCCAACACCCTAGCCCAAAGGTTCCTAGAATTTATAAACTCAAATGCTATGGAACAACTTGTTACCACTCCCACAAGAGGGGAAAACATACTGGACCTGATCATCACACCAGAAGTGTATCCCTCACTGATAAGATTAGACCATAAACTAATCTCACTGGATATTCACATCCCGACCCCACCCCATGCCCAGAAAACCACAGTGAAAAACTTCTCTAAAGCAAATTTCACACTCCTCAAAACCGAGGTGGTATCCTTCAAAGCCCCCGGGCCTCTGGATAATACAGCCCAGACCACAAAATCCTTTATAAACGCATTCTATGAACACCTTCAGGAATGCATGGATCATGCAATCCCAAATAAAACCAAGACCCAATCCAAAGGCAGACGTCCTGTCTGGTGGACCCCAGCCATAAACAAACTATACAATAGAAGGAGGAAGCTACTACATGACAGAGCAAAATCCCAAAAAGGGAAGGCATCTCTGATCAGTATTAGCAAAAAACTATGGGCACTCATAAAATCGTCTAAGGCCAGCTTCGAGAGAAAAATTGCACAGGACACTAAGGATAATCACAAGGCTTTCTTTAGTTATGTTAGGAACCTGGGTGGGAATTCCCAGATATGCTCAGAATTAGTCCAAAATGACACAAAATACACCGAACCCACAGACATTGCCAACATCCTAGCTGACAGGTTCAGCGCAAACTCCCCCCCCACCACCACCACCAAAAGGGCTAATATCTATCCCAACAGAGTGCTGCCCCCTGACATCTCAGATGCTCAGGTAAGAGCTGCCCTCTCCAAAGCAAGAAACACAGCATCAATGGGACCAGACAGTGTCCCGGGCTGCGTCCTACATGAACTCCAAGAAGAGTTAAACCGAAACCTAAAACTACTGTTCAATCTCAGCCTTACTACAGGATATGTACCCAAAGAGTGGCATACAGCAACAGTGGTCCCTCTCCACAAATGTGGTGCCTCAACGGATCCTGGAAACTATCGCCCCATAAGTCTCACTAGCTTGGTCTGCAAAGCTATGGAAAGGATCATCATGGAGCTTATAAATAAAGATATTGGGGACCTACAGACACTGGATCCTACCCAGTTCAGCTTTGTTAAGGGCAGATCCTGCCTCTTAAACCTGGTCAATTTCTTTGAAACAGTCACCAAGGCCATTGACAAGGGGAAGGTGGTCCACACAGCCTACCTGGACCTCGCAAAAGCCTTCGATACAATACCCCACTCGGGCATTATAGATAAGCTAACCAGCTTAAATATAAACCCCTATGTCACTAGATGGGTTGCAAACTGGCTCAAGGACAGAACCCACATGGTTAGAATAGCTGGAGCCATGTCAGACTCCAAACCAGTTACAAGTGGCATCCCACAAGGCTCAGTCTTGGGACCTCTCTTGTTCGGTATATATTTCTCGGAGGTACAGGCCAACATGGAAGGACTGTGGCTGACCAAGTTCGCAGATGACTGCAAACTGGGCACCATAATAGACTCTCCAGCTGACACAAGCATCCTCCAAAAGGGCCTCATAGAAACAGACAACTGGTGCCAGAGCCATGGCCTCAAGCTAAATGCCAAAAGTGTATAGTCATCCCCTTTGGCAAAAACAAAGTGCCCACAAATTACCACATAGGTGGTAATCCATTAAGTACAGAAGAAGTAATTAGGGACCTGGGGACCCAAGTTGATAGCAATCTCTCATTTGACAACCACTTGGCCAAAGTGGTTAGAAAAACATTTTATATAGCCCACCTAATCATGAAGGGATTCACATCTAGATCAGGGGAGGTCATCGTGCCTCTTTACTCATCCCTCATCAGGCCCATAATTGAGTACAATGCCCTTTTGGGATGTACCTTACCAGACACCTGCAGCAACTGGAAAGACCCCAAAAGTACCTCACCAAGAGGATCAAGGGGCTCAAACAGATGCCGTATGCTGCCGGTTAAAGAAACTCCAGCTCTACTCAGTGGCATACCGCCTGCTCAGAGGCGATCTGTGCCTGACTTATAAAGCCATGTCCAACCCGGAATTAATGGACATGCTGCACCTCAGAAAATCCAAATCCCATCGAGCCACGCTCGAGGACTTAAACCTCAGCACTGAAATAAATAGGACATGCTGGAGGGACAGATTCATAACCCAGAGGCTCCCTTCACTCTGGAATAAAATCCCAGTCCAGGTTAGGCAGAGTCCCTCATTGACTCTCTTCAAGAGGAATCTTGATGAGTGGATGGGAGATCGTAGGTTTACCCCGGGTATCACTTCTGTGTCACTGTTAGACAGAAGCGCAGTATACTAACCTCGAAAAAGGGCATAGCAAAATTAATTTAAAATGGGTGGCGAAAGCCATACACACTCTGGCTAGGCTTATAAATGCCCTAGGGCAGATAGCCTAGTATGAACCTATGAACCTATGAACCTATATTACTCCTACACCACACACCAAGCTCTTAGGAGTAGAAATTGACAATAAACTTAAATATGACAGCCATATGTCTCAAACAATCAAGAAAGTCAATAAAAAGATTGGACTCCATTATAGAAACCACAACTACATGACCAGACACACAAAAGCCACCATAGCTAGAACTCATCTGTTATCCATACTTCTTTATGCCTTCCCAATCTTTACAAACCTTCACCAAGCAGAACTTTGCAAAACTGAATCATGCTGCAACAAAATTGCCAAATTTGCTAATGAAGCCACTCATAGGTCTCATCACTGCCAATCCCTTAGACAACTCAGCTGGCTTGAGTTACCTCAAATCCTCCTACTCAACCAACTTACCACTGTCCATAAGTTCTACTACCTTCCTTTGAAAACCCCAGCCTTGCAACAATTAATTCAACCCTATACTCCCTCCAGAAACCTAAGATCAACACAACGAAACCACATAACTGTCACCAAGCACAAAAATGAAGCTGGTAAATCACTCTATGCCTGCTGCACTGCAAAAACCTGGAACCTCCTGCCCAATCACCTAACCTCAACATCCTCACTTAACCTCTTCAAAAAAAAACCCCATCAAATCCCATTTTATGCAAAACTGGCTATGTTCATGTCTTCCCCCAGGCTAGACCAAATCAACTCACTGCTATTAATACTCACAAATAATCACCTTTGTTCTCAACCTGTAGTAGTTTAGTGACACAAAGCTAGAAATTAAATTATTCTCTACTGTCTTACCCTTTTGCTCAAATCTTAGCAGATACTCTAATAAAACTCATATCAAGCTATTGTTTTTATCTGCATTCAACTAACTTACTGTATGAGTTTGAATATCTTGTACCTTGTGAGTATTACTGATGTAATGTAACTAATTGTGTAGCTGTCTGCATGAATACTGTTTTTGTATCATGCTAATGTTAACTAATGTAATGTAATATTTGTGGAGCTTTTCTCCCTGGGCCTCCACTGAAAACGGACCTGTGTCCAGCCGGACTTTCCCGGTAAACAAATGTAAAATAAAATAAATAAAATAAATAAGCAATTCCTAATCTAGCCTGCATTTTATTTTAATGTCAGTATTCTGCATACTATATCTATGGAGTGTATTTTAAAAACATTTTCTGAATATACTCATTTGTTTATGGATTTTGTTTGCACTTTTTTATGGAATTCCTCACATCTGTTCTGTGTATCTCTAAAGGTTCTTGACCTATAAATTAGCTGGCCTGTTTCTTCTGTTAATAGTTGCTTGAGCATTTCAAAAATAATTCCATGTTCATACCTACGTTCTTAAGGTATTTTTTCCTAATTGTTTTATAAAATGCAGGTATCTCAGAAATATTAAGTATAAACTTTGGAAACCAATGTAACTTTCCTAGAAATCTCTGAATTTTGGGTTTGCATTATTGCTTTATCTTCCCTAAATATGACTTTAATCAGTTTTATTAGAATGTGACACATATACTCCAAATTGGTTACTGTTATTTTTGCACTTATTCCTAATTAAATTATAGGTTCATAGGTGTGTACTAATTAAGCCTTTTTAAGCCTACCATGCATCTTAAATTTCTGATATGCTCTGATATACTTGGTAAGTTTAAGCAAGGGCCTGAGAGATGAGTCATTTATAGGCTGTGTCCATTAGAGGCACAGATGCTAAACCATGAATGAATTCCCTGTTCCCCATCCAAATGTCCAAGTTACGTTTTGCATTGGGCTAGGGAGAAACTCTGTGTCACACCGATGGGAGGCTGTTTCTGAAAAGGGGTAATCTCTGGGATTCATTCCATTTATCCTTCAAGCAAGGTTTAGGTCATTAGAATGGGTAACTCTGGTGCTGTTTGTTTTGTGGATATGCAGAAGGTGCAACAGGGTGGAGTCCAACAAAGCCTTGTATGCCAGGCATATATCTCTCTCAGACTGCCTGTAGGAGACAGAATTCAGGGAAAGGACTTTAAGGCAATTTGCATAAGACATGTTAACTCATGCCCTGCATCCTTTTATTGAGCACACTATGTGTTGATTCCAGCTGTTGAATATGTCTGGTATGTGAATAGGGAGGGTGGCCTAATGGTTAAGGTGTTTGCCTTACAAACACAAGGTGCAGGGTTGGAGTCTCACATGGGATAATTGTCTAGGCTTACAATGGCTCGCAAGGGCAGCTAGCTTAGTACTAATCTATGAACCTATGTCTGGTTGGGTACATACCAAAGGGGACACTGCACTCATTGGTAGCTGTGATACATGCTGAATACAGTGCAATCATGACCTCTTTGGACCTAGATGCCATACTTTTATTTATAAGTTGCACAACATAGATTGATTTCCTCACTACTGCAGACAAGTGATGATCAAAGGGTAGATTACTGTCCCTGATGCTGGGTTGATTCTTAGGAGTGTGTTGTCAATATGCTAGTTACCAGGGTAGTTTCCAGAGTAGAATGATTTCCCAAATATACTGGACTTACCTGAATATGTATCCAAGCATGACAACCAGTCAGCATACTTAGGAAATATATATTTTCTTATGACTGTGTAAAGTGTTCAAGAAGGTTGTAAGCTGTTCCTGTTTATTTCTAATATTTTACCATGTACATCTCCTCACAAGTCAAATAACCCAAGATATTATTTAAGTCACCTTTTAATCCAATGTTACTATTTGATGCAGGACTGCTACATTTTTAAACATTTGCATCAGTAGCTTTGTATATGTTGTTGTTGTTGTGTCTTTTGGCTTATCCCGGTTAGGGGTCGCCACAGTGGAACTCCAGTCCGCTAATGTTTGGTAGTGGATTTTTACGTGCCGAGTTACCAACCCTGATGCACAACCTTCAACGAAGGCATGCCCATTCACGCCTGCTCCACACAGAAGACGCTCTAGCTGAGAATCGAATGGGACAATGTCTTGCTGTGAGGCGACAACGCTACTGCAGCACCACTACCGCGGGTCAGTAGCTTTGTATATAAAGAGTTTATTTACTGCACAAGTCAGTAACATGTATACTGCTCTGTCTTCAGTGGCTCTTTTATTTATTTTAAATTGTTTACCAGAGAGGTGCACTAACTGCAATAGACTATTTTCAGTCACAGTGAAGGTAACCCTTAGCCCTAATACTGTTTTTTGCACTTTCTAGCAAAGTATTGCCCTGAACATCAAGGTGTATGTTAATTAATGTTATGTTAATTAATATACATTGTTTATTAATCTTGAAATTCTTGTTTCACAACTTCTGTTTCTGATTTTATAGCATCAGATTTTTCCACTTTAATATCACCCACAAATGACTGGTTTTGACTCATTAATATGCAAATCCATTTCAACATTTTTTTGCACATTTTTGTAAATAATTATTTTTTACTACAGTATTTACAGAATTGGTTAAACTCTGGAAAATTATTCCTGTCATGCATAAACTGTTCATCTTAGATGAGGCATATAGTTCAAGTTGAATCTGCAACCACATTTTCTTTCAAGGCTGGATAATGCTATTGTATATTTTCACTTTATGCTTCACCTTTACTTAATTGACTCACATCTTATTTCATACATTTCCCATTTTCAGTTGATTTCCTTAACAACTATTTACAGTTTAACTTGTGTTGCACTCATTCACAGCTTCAGAGAGGGTCTGGTTTGCTTCTCTTAATACCTCATCCAAAAGATCGTTTCTTATACCATAGTCTGCCCTGTCTATCACTGAATCAGGAAACTGACAAACTAACATCAGAGTTCTTGAATCTGTTTTTCCAAACATGAAATATACTTTATTCAATCATAAGGCATAAAATAGTTCAGATACTCCAATAACTACAATAAAAATATCAATCAAGAAATAAAAGAAAAAAAAAGAATTCTGGTAGAAAAAATATAAACTTGTGAAGTATTGCAAAAAACAGAAGCATATACTAATATAGACCATACACTTTCAGAAATACATCAGTAGTCATATGTTTTTTGGCTGTTTCATCTCAGTGACAGTGACACACACATACTCTCACACACACACACACACACACACACACACACACACACACACACACACACACACACATAATATATATATATATGGTTTATAGTCATAATGGGAAATGCACTCGGTCGAGTTATCATGTTGTTGAAATTTAGTAGCGAAAATGAAAATGTTTTTTAGTCCCATCTCTAACCATGTTAAAGCTGAGTGTTTGGTATTCGCCATTTTGAAAATGTGCATGTTGACCTGCATGTACCATCCGGACATCGATACCCAAGCTTTGGTAGGATAAGTTTCAATTTTCCATCTCTTTGAAAGTGTACTTTCAACACTCTGCTACTCAGCCAAGTACATTTTCAGGTTATGATA
>NC_056726.1:1621305395-1621463569 GCF_019279795.1 Protopterus annectens
GCTATTTTAAGCCTAGCCAATTCACCTTTCAAAGGTGATAATCAAACCGTGCACCTTGTGTCTGTGAGGTAAACACCTTAACCATTATACCAACACCCCAACCTATAACAACCTCCCAATCAGTGAAACTGGCTCCAGAAATGCTACTGTGTGGCACAGGAAAAGAAAGCATAAATCACTGAGGTGTCCTGCTGTAGCAGGCTATCCCCAGCATGGGCTAAATATGCCAGGAAATATTTGAATTGGTCCCTTTGCTGAGTTCTGTAGGCATTTTCACATACATTTCTTTTTCTGTGACAAAAGGAGCCTGCATCAAGTGACTATGAATAAATGGTTCCTATTGTGGCAATCACTACTATATGGCTTTTGAGATATGTTCACATGTATGTGCAACTATGGATACAAATGTATGTTAATGTAAATACATTTGTGAAGCATGGCTAATTTTAAGCAGGCTCCCAGGGAGTAGCGTGATAATCAACTATGAACCTATAAACCTATATGTAGAACACAGATTAGTCATTTTGCAGTCTAAGCAATAGTTTTTGTTGTGCACAACACTGCTTAATTCTGTGAGTAGGGACTAAATCTGTAAAATATAAAGCAGTCAGCAAGGAGAGGATAAACATAGCAGGACAACATGTATTTCTTCCGCAAATATGAAAAGTCCAGTACTGAGACATTTTGTAATAATTATTGCTAAGTGCCTAAGCCAGTGCCTCCTTACTGAAACATTCTCAGGACTCCATATCACTAACTCCTCTGGCAGACTACATGCCCCATCTCTTCACTTAGTGCTTTAAATGTTTGAGGCGATATTTGCTTGGCCTTTTGTGCTTTGAATGGCCTGCATTTGAAAACTTGTTCATCTAAACAGAACCAGTGATAAAGCAAACATTGATTTCAGCGACAAAAGCCTATACTTCCTTATCAGCAACACCAAACAGCATAACATACACCGAACCCAACATATCCACATTTTTTTAGAAAAAGCTGCCCTTACTTGTCAAGCAGAGCATTTTCCTGGCAACCTTTAAACCCAGCTTGGTTAACTAGATGGGTGATTTTGAATTTTCATGTGAAACACATGAGGAAAATCTACTTAATATGGGACACTGTTAGAAATCCATCTGACCTTTGAGAAATGTGACTTGAGAGAAATATGCCTGTCTGGGAATATGATACCCCATTCCCTGTCTTGAGAGCCCATCTGTGCTGGCATTGCTAACCTCACTACAGTATTGTACTGTCATGTCACATGCCTGTGATCCTAGGCGCCACCTTAATAACTTGCCATTTTGATGGTTGTTTCTATGTAGCCATATTAAGGGATGTGATCTATAACTACAATGGATTTCCTTCCCTACTGATAAGGTTTTAGTTTCTGTAGTGCCCACACTATGGCTAGGTATTCCTTTTCTACAGTTGCATAACATTCCTCCTTGGGTTAGAGTCTACAGCTGAGCTATACCACTGGGAGCTCTTCTCCCTCTGAGGAAGCCTGGCTAAGTACAGCCCCCACCCAATGGTTTGAAGTATCCACCTGCACATCAAATTCTTTGCTGTAATTTGGACTGGCTAACATAGAGGCTCCCCCCAAAGCTGCTTTAAGCTTCTGGAATGCCTGCTCACATGCTGGGGTACACACTACCTTATCTGGCCTGTTTTTCCTTTGTCAGGTCTATGAGGGGAGCAGCTATTGTACTATAATTCAGGACAAACTTTTTATTGTACCTGGCTGTCCCTAATAATGCCTACACTTGCTTTTTGGTAACAGGGGCAGGCCATACCTGAATGGCTTCTACATTGGAAGGTTCTGGCCTGATCTTACCACTCCTCACCCTATGTGCCAGGTAGAAGACCTCTGCCATACCCACCTCACACTTACTGGGCTTAATGGTCAACCCTGCCCTTTACAGTCTTCCCAGCACCTCTCTGACATGCTGAAGGTGCTCTTGCCAGGAATGGCTGTAAATGGCAATAGTATCCGGGTAAGCAAGGGCATAGTCTCCAGTTCCTACTAGGATATGATCTATCAGCCTCTGAAAGGTCAGTAGGACATTTTTCATCCCAAACGGCATCTTTGTGAGCTCATTCATATAATCCAAAAGGAGTCATGAAGGCTGACCTCTCTCTAGCACTGGGAGTCAAGGGCACGTGCCAGTAGCCATTGGTCACATTAATAGTGGTCAAATACTTAGCCCCACTTAGCTTCTCTAAGGCTTCATTTTGTCCTAGGCATGGGGCCAACTCTGTGTGAATATTTAGTCTTTTGTAGTCCATACAGAGCCTGGTGCTGCCATCCTTCTTTGGTACCAGTACTACTGGGGAGGCCCAGGGATTGCTGGACTCCTGGATGACTCCCAGTTTCAACATCTCCTGTATTTCCTCCCTTAGAGTCTGTCTGACTCACTCAGGCACCCTGTAAGGGGCCTGTTTGATAGGTCTTTGAGGTTCTGTATCCACATGGTACTGCACTAGGTGGGTGCCCTCTGGTTTCCCAGGGAACATGTCCCCAAACTCTTGTAACTCTGCTCAGATTTCTTGAAACTGGGTAGGGGATAGCAGCTGGGACATTGCTAACCCTTCCACTGATGTGTCTTTCCAAGCCTCACTGAGGATATCAGTCCCCAGATTCCCCTCAGACACCTCCTGCCATCCACTGCAAATACTCAGAATAAGGGCCTCCTTATCATGGCAAAACTTCATCATGTTAGGATGGTACAGTTTGTGCCCCTGCCTCCTGCCTATCAGTTCTACTGACCTTCGTTACCACTTTGAAGGGTCCATCGCAAGCTGCCTGCAGTTTATTGTATCTGACAGAAATGAGCACCATCATCTGCTGTCCCACAGCAAACTCTCTGGCTCGAGCATTCCTGTCATACCAGACCCTTTTCTGGTGCTGGGCCTCTGCCAGGTTCTCCTAGACCAAGACCATGAGCTCCCGAAGCCATGTACTGAGGTTTAGGACATATGCCACAACAGACTCCTTATGGGATTCACACTCTCCCTCCCACTCATCACAAATCATGTCTAAAGGTCCCTTCACCCTATGACCATACAACATCTCAAAGGGTGAAAACCTTGTGGATTTTTGAGGTATCTGTCTGTAAGCCGTTAACAGATGGGGAAAATATGTGTCCCACTCTCACTTAAACTGGTCTGCAAATGCCCATAGCTTGATCTTTAGTGTAGAGTATAACTGCTCCACAAGACCATTAGTCTGGGGAAGGTCGGGGGCTGTCTATAGGTGCTTCACCCCACAGTCCTCCCATAGCAAAGCCAGCAGGTCTGACATGAAATTGGTACATCTGGTAGTCAATATTTGTCTTGGGAAACCTACTCTGCTGAAAATCTATAACAACGCATTTGCCACCTTTTCTGCCTCAATGGAGGACAGAGCCACTGCTTCAGGGTATCTAGTAGTGTAATCTACCACCACTGGGATATACTTCTTCCCTACAGCACTTGGGGTTCTCAGACACCCTACAGTATCCATAGCTATGCTCTGAAGTGACACCTCAATCACTGGCAAAAACATCAGAGGAGCTTAGACCCTGTCTCCTGCCTTGTCTACTTTTTGGCACTGGTCACAGGACCTGCAGTACCCTGTTACGTCCCTTCCAATCCCAGGCCAATAAAAGTTCTGCATAATATGCTTCTTGGTATGCTTTATGCCCATATGACCTGCAAAAGGAATGTCATGGGCTATGGTAGAGGTGCCAGATGATAGGCTCTAGGCACTACCAACTGTTGTATTACCTAGTGTCGGTGGTGAGGATTCATGCTCCTTGAATACTGGCCCAGACTGGGGACGTCACAGAAGGATAAGAAATAAAACTTCTAAACTACATCCTGGATCACCAATCACAAGCCTGATATTCTCACTACAATTGAAGCTTGGCATAAATCCAGCATAAAAGACTTTGAAATGAAAGCCCTTGGCTATAATATTATCAGTAATGACATTTAAAAAAAAAGGATGGTGGCATTGCTTTAATATTTAAATTCAGTTCAGTAGAACTTCTTATTACTTTCATGAAATAAACAAATATAAAAAACTATGTTTTACTGGCCTTTACATCTCCCCTGGTGACGATAAAGCTACAGTGGAGGATATCTTGCACTTGATTTCCATAACAATTCTACAAGAAAAAATAGTACTAGGTGATGTCAGTATCACTTGATTCGTCATAACTTCTAACTCCACAAGATCCAGCATGAACTTATACTGTTTCACGCAACTAATAGCCCCACACATTATAGCAAGACATCAAATTCCTTATTAGACTGGATTCTAATATCAGACCCTATCAATTTCACCTCTACTGGTACAATGTCCGTCTCTCCCAATCTATACAACCATACACCTCACACATCCACTTAAACAGAATGTTTATAAAACAACACAAAACTTTAAAAGCTTAACACAGACATATTTATTTCTACCCTATCATCTATTATCTGGAACATCCTAAAAATCCTCACCTTAAATTATGCTGTAAATGAATTCACTACAACTTTCTTAAGTATCTTTCCACCACCTAGAAGGAAAAGAACAAAGACAAAAAAATAAAGCCTGACTATACAAAAAGAATAGCTTGATAAATCAGGATAGAGAAAACGTGTGTAAGGAATGGTGAAAATATAAAACACCACAAAATCTCACTTCAGAATGCTCCACAACCATACTAAAACAACAAAATGAAAAAAATATATATATACTAAAACAACTGCCAGAATGCAACCCTAAAATATTCTGGTTAGCCATTAAAGAAATCTTTTCATCCCAGCCAAAAATTCAACCATAATTCCTCTCCTAATAACTCTTCACTCAAAATTTCAACAGAATTCAACTCATATTTCATAGATAGCATAAAGTCCCTAATCAAGGATTACCCAACATCCAGTCTCAACCCTGCCCAACAACCACATATCACCACATCCACATCAAATTCAAAGCTCTGCCCACATCCTATATAAAACGACTTCTAAACAAACTTAAATCACGCATTACTTCAGCTGATGACCTTCCAAACAAGTACCTTAAAAATAGCAGTGATAGCATTCTGTACCCTGTCTCAAGCCTAAAAAATAGGTCAATCCAGGAATCCTATATTCCTTCTCTCTAGAAAAAATCTCACATTATCCCTCTGCACAAAGGAGGAAATCAAAAGATATTACTAATTTCAGATCTAAAGTAATTTTATGCCCCTTTACAAACCACTCGAAAAATGTATTCTAAAACATTTGCTAAGCTATCTCCTGTTGGAAAAACTATCCCAAACACAACATGGCTTCCATCCCTCCCATAATACTAACACTACATTTCTAACCTTTATAGATGGTGTCAATAAATTAGACATAATAGCAAACTAGTCTCCTCCTTATGTCTAGACTTGTCTAAAGCCTACAACACAGTTTGTCAAAGCAAACTTCTACTTCAAATGTCCACACTAGGTCTCTCTCAACCCACCCTTTTATGGTTCAAAAGCTACATGTGCAATAGGTATTAGTCAGTAAAATGGCATTCCACTGACTCTCCATACCTCCCAGTCACTACTGGTATAACTCCTTGGTCCCCTTCTCATTAACATTCACACTAACACCTTCCACACATCCATACATCAGGCCTCCCTAATGCCGTATGCAGATGACTCCACAATGAAATAGACATCTGACAACCTGGTGCGTCTGTAAAAAACAACTCAGGAAACTTTAACAGACACTGAAACATGGCTTTGTAATTCACAACTCATGCTCACACCCACAAAAACATTTTTTTTCCCCAAATCATTTTCTTTTGAAAAAATAAAACTTAAAATACTCTCTCTTAGTAATTCAACCAGTGAAGTCACTTCTCATAGCAAGTTATTAGGGGTGATATTTGATGATAATCTCAACTTGACCTGCAAAAACAAAACTGCATAAAAAAAAAAAAAAAAATAAGGATGCTTTACAGATCCAAAAACTTTGTTACCA
Source organism: Protopterus annectens (assembly GCF_019279795.1). Taxonomy (NCBI): domain Eukaryota; kingdom Metazoa; phylum Chordata; order Ceratodontiformes; family Protopteridae; genus Protopterus; species Protopterus annectens. Next base: position 1,621,311,378 of record NC_056726.1, read on the forward strand.
ACACAACCAAAACTGCATTTGCCACTACTTCCCTCCTCCTCTCACTACTTTGTAGCACTGCCATCCTTACTAACCTCCAGACATCACAAAAATCAAAACTTGAAGAATTCTATAATAAAGTGGCTAAATTTGCAGCAAATATCCATTTCAAAACCCACCACTGTATAGCACTGAAAAGTCTAGACTGGTTAGAACTACCCCATAAACTAACATAGTTATAGCTTCTTACAATGTATAAAATTATTCAGCATCCATCTGTTTATCCAGCACTAAGTTCCATTCTACACAACTATGTTCCCAATTGGTCATTAAAATGCAATGAGCACAAACTTCTCTCTGTCCACAAGCCTATCAAATCTGCTAGGCATGGTCTGTACTCATCCTGTGTTGCTAAGGCCTGAAACACCTTACCTGTATCTGTCAGGTCAAAAATCTCCCTCCAGATCTTTAGAACCATTCTGAAAGTTTTCTAATCCAAAATCTGTCTCTGTTGTTGCTCAACCCCAGGATAAACTATATACACAAATATGAGCAATTACCTCTTCATAATATACTTTCCCTTCTTCACTCACTTCCTTACTTCAGTTTCTTCACTCCTTTCTAAATATGCCATAACCTTGTTTTTTTTTCTCTCACTTCATTTAGCAATTCCTTAAATCTCTCTATAAACTGGCTAAAATCTCCCTAAATATTAAATTATCATCTTAAAAGTTTTATCTATTCTTAATGTTTTCACATTGTGTCTAATTTTGTATAATTTTTAAAACTTTTTATTATTTTTGGAGATTACAAAATTATTGTTCTTGAAATATTTTTTGTAACACTTTGTAGCTTTTCTTCCCAGACTTCCACAGTAATTAACTGTCAATAAATAATTATTATTTTTTATTATTTATATATTTTCATTTGTTAATCAGGTAGTGTCTGACTGGTCAAGTAGCCCGTTTTCAGCAGAAACCCGGTGAGAAAAGCTCCAGTTCAGTACATAGATAATAGCTCAAGTTATTGAGAACAAGAATATAAAAATATGCAAATTTAACAAAATACATTATAAAGAAAAATTAAAATGTAATCATGTACAACTACATTATAAGGAAAAAAAATAATACATATTTAAATCACTTTTATCCACATACATCCCGTGTACCAAGTAATTAAAGCCAATATTATTGACTGTATAAACATCAGTTATCAGAATGTAATAAAATAAAAAAATAGTAATTGGCTACAGTAATTTTCTTCCAACAAACACACACACACACACACACACACACACACACACACACACACACACACACACACACACACACACACACACGTGACCATCTAGTGCAATCACTTGTAATGCTGAGATTATAGATGTTTGTTTGTATAAAACTAGTGGGACTACAATCTTTTTCACTGCTTATATCTTGATATCCATATCCATAATACAGAGCTTACAGTTTCCCAGTTTTTGTACTATCTTTTATTTAGTCTCTTCCCACATGTCCTTAGCTGCATAACATAATCCTTTTTAACTCATACTCCTAAAAACTTAATTTATGTTCCCAGCAATATGAGTATTTCTGAAGCAATTTGCATGTGGATATATAGCTCACAGCTATTGTTTTATCTTCATTAATTTTGCATCCCAAAAAGACTTGAAACTTCTCAGAATGTTCTGCAACACTGAAATATCATTTTCTGATTTTATCAAGTACATAATAATATCCTCTGCAAATAAAGACATATTTTCTTCATTACCTTATCAATTATATCCTTGAATTTCTGATTCCCTAATTTCTTTTCCACTGGTTCTAAATATAATCTAAAAAACAAAGGGGAAAGAGGACACCCCTGCTTGGGTCCTCTGTTCAAGCAGAAGTTATCAGAAAGGACCCCCCTGCTATAATTTTCACCTCTGATCCCTCATATATCCTTTTAATTAACTTTATTATTGTGTTGGGAATACAAATGCTTCTGATACCCTACTCATAAAATCCCAGGTTACTCTGCTGAATGCATTCTCTACATCAAGACCCACCAACAACAATGGTATTGTCTTACATTCCGCTTCCTTCTGGATCACCATTTTTCTATTAATACTGTCAAATGTTTGTTTCCCTCCACAAAACCACATTGATCCATATATTTGCCATTCTTTTAGCCTTTATAGACATAAAGCGTTTATAATTTTGGTTTAGAATCGAAATGGATCTATAAGTTGCTAGCTCTCATGGGTCTTTGCCATCTTTAGTTATTACAGCCACCACGGCTTTCTTCCAGCATGTTGGTGCTTCTCTTCCTTTTAAAATACTGTTAAACAAATCCTTCCAGATTCCTCCTAGCTTACAAACTTCCATAGGAATACAGTCTATTCCTGCAGAATTTGTGGTAGATTGGTTATGCACCACCATTTTATCTGATTTTCTCCAGTCCTGATTGTTAATAATTGAGTCTCATGAACTTCTAGCCTTTGCAAATTTAATTCTTCTGTAAACATTTCCATTTGCAATTTTTTCTTGATTTCCACATTTCTCTGCTTACACAGCATTTCATAACATTTCTAATATTGTTACAGGAGATCTGTTCATTTTCCTTGTTATAGGTTTCCAAAGCTTGTTAACAATTCTTTGTACTTTTTGTTGCCTGAGCTGATGTGCTATAACCTTTGTGGTCTGGAGGTATTATTAAAAAAAAAAAAACAGTTGCCTAACAGCAATCTTTCTAACCTCGTGCATATTTTCTAGGTACCCCTTTATTTCCACATTAGCACTATGCAGCTGCACCTCTTCTTGTTCTGTGAGAATCCCCTTTGCTGCTATGTTTTAAAATTTGACAGTCGCTCTAAATAATTCTTCTTACTTCTTAACCATATCTCTTTTTCTTTTATTGTTTTCATTTACATAAATGTATGTTTACCTGTGCCATAAGTGAAAATTCAATAAATATGTCTTTTGTTTAAAATTAATAGATGTTTGTTTGATATCGAATGATTAAATGCATAAATACCACACAGACATGTATCTTCTCAGCTAACTCAAACAAGTAGCTCAAGAATCAAGGAAAAAGCTAAAAGTAATGGTGTAAACAGGACCAAGATCAGAAAAGCTACTGGCTTTATATAAAGAACATGCTAGAATAACAAATAGACTTTGTTTTAGCATGCTTTTTTGAAGGCTACTAAGTTTGAAATAAATGAGAGTCATAATTATTTAGTGTCTGCAACCATATTTTTGCCAGAAAAAAAAAAAACTGATGGAGAACAGTCCAAAATCCAAAATATGATGGAAAAAAATAAGACATTTTGCGAAAATCAGGGACAGTTAAGAGCAGTTATGTCCACACACAGGTTCCCTTCAGAATCTCGAACTACTGAAATCCCAAATTTCAGTAGCCCGAGACTAGAAGGGTGAAAGTGTAGAATACCAAAACCCCAGAAACGCAAAATTAAAAATCCCAAAGTTTGGAAATTTTGAATTTGCAGTTCTGGTGTTGTGGTGTGTGAATGGGTGGTTAGAGATGTAGGTAAGTGTTTGTGTTTTACAGGTATTGGGTATGGGCTTTAGTGTATGTCTGTGTGTTTTGTTAGTGTGATGTGTATGTGCGAGGGGAATGTAGCTTTTGTGGTGGTGTTTTTGTATGATTGTCTGTGTAGTGCGACCTCGGAGTTAGTATATTTAAGTAGGATAGGTGTTTGTGTATGTGAAGGGAGGTGTATGTTTGTGTTTGTGTCTGCGGTATGTTTAGTGTAGAAGTCGCGATTTTAAGTTTCACCGTTCTGGAGTTTCAAGTTTATGGATTTTTGGCTTCATGGTCTTGAGATACTAAAATTCGAGATTTCAGTTTTTCGAGATTATGAAGTGAATCCCCACACAAACACGCACACATGTGCACACACACACACACACACACGCACACACGCACATACACATGTGCACACACACACACATGCGCATGCACACATCAACATCAATTATAGGCACTCGTATGACTATGACTGTAAACCTAAGATGTTTGATTGTAATCAGATAAATAAATCATAACAAATTAACATACAGGATTTTATCTTCTCAAATCAGTACTGCCAGAATATAATATTCAGCCCACTGCAACCAAATACCTCTCAACATCTTAACTCACAAATTATAAAGAAGTCTGAAAAAAAAATAAAGAACATCTTCTTCTTCTTTCGGGTTTTCCCGATTAGGGGTCACCACAGCGGAACTCCTTGCATTCGTATTCTATTTCTGAAGACTATTAAGTCTTAAACTCAAGTTTTTATCATTAGCTAGTTGATGCTTGCCAGAACACCACATATCATACAAAAAAACAGATCAATGTTGAGACCATCTATGCAATCACCTCCGTACCTGTCAACTACTTTGCTCAAGTATTCAGGACAAAGCCAGCAATAAGCAAGTGACAAAGACCCAACACCAGAGATAATTTTATATATAGTGAGCCTTATACAATTAAAACATCAATACAGCAAAAGGCTTTCTTCTGTAACAATAAAAAGCATGAAGTTCTAACATCTGGTTTTATTACCTGGCTGTAATTCTTACTGACTTACCAGAAAATCATCATATATCGTGTAACGAATAAAATAATGCGGCAGAGCATCAGGGGTAGTTGAGAGATCTGCTCCAACTATCTATATATCTATATGGGTCCACTTCACTTGACCTAAAACCCATTTGACTGACACCCAATTGACATAATTTTCATTTGACCTAAAACTCATTTAACTATATATATATATATATATATATATATATATATATATATATATATATATATATATATATAAACAAAAGAAAATGTCCAGCACTACCAAGTCCACAACTGTAGTGTAAAATAAATAATAACAAAAAATATATAATTAAGTAATCTTTATTTTGAAAAGTAATGATTTTGATAAAAGTGTTCTTTAAAAATAGTTTTTAATTCCCCATAGTGATTTTCAGTAGGTTAGATATGTGTTGGGGAGTCTATTTATTACATGTAAAAAATGATGGGTGACTGTGTATGTTATACCTTTAAAATGTGAATGTATAAATGAATGGTTTACAAGGGACTGCATTATTCTACTGAAGACGCCAGAGGGCGAAACCGGCTTGGAGTTTCTTGCTTGCTGTGACTGTCAGCCAAGGGCATTTGCCTGAATAAATACTGCTGGAAGATTACTTAATCATATATTTTTGTTATTATTTATTTTACACTACAGTTGTGGACTTGGTAGTGCTGGATATTTTTTTTTTTTTGTATATATCTATCTATTTATATATATATATATATATATATATAGATATATATATATATATATATATATATATATATATATATATATATATATATATATATATATATATATATAAGGCAAACTCAGCAAACAGCAACATGGACTTCTTTAATCGACACAAACACAAATCCAAAGCAAACAAAATCACAGCAGTACAATAACGCTGTAAAAATATATATATCCACATACATTTTCGTCAAAATAACTTCATCAGATACCTAATAGAGGTTAGGTATCTGATGAAGTTATTTTGATGAAAACGTATGTGGATATATATTTTTACAGCGTTATTGTACTGCTGTGATTTCGTTTGCTGTGGATTTGTGTTTGTGTCGATTAAAGAAGTCCATTTGCTGAGCTCCGTGTGCCTTATTTTAGGTTTACCAGTTTTATTTTGGGCACAATATATATATATATATATATATATATATATATATATATATATATACAGGTATATTGATATATATAGATATATATATATATATATATATATATATATATATATATAAATATATATATATATATATATACACATATATATATATATATATATATATATATATATATATATATATATATATATATATATATATATATATATATATATATATATACATATATATATATATATATATATATATATATATATATATATATATATATATATAAATATATATATATATATATATATACACACACACACACACACACACACACACACACACACACACCAATTGAAAAAAATAAGTCCTTAACTTCCTTCATGCTGACATGGCTGGAGAAAAAATGAATTTCTATAACCTTGCCCAGTTACCTGCACTAAACACATATTTCTCTTTCAGTGTCAGGCTGTCACCTGTGACAGTCTACACCAATATGAAGGGCTTCTCACTGTTTCATACAGCAGCCCAGTGAAGCGCTTGTTGAGTGATGTCTCTGAATTCCATAATATGTGTGGGAATTCTTGATATTGAATATACAAAGTCCCAAGCCAGACTGTTTTGAAAACACCCCATCAAATGAAATATGATCATTTTTTTTAACTCGAAGCTTATCAGAACTCCATGCATGCATTTTTGTGGAGTTTTGAGTGCCCCAGATAGAAAATTACTGTTTGCTTTCAATTATATTTCTCTTCTTCTTATGATGTATATTTTTCTCTCTCTCTTTTTTTTTTAAAAACTGGTGGTGGGTGCAGCCAAGCAGCCAGTACCATGCGCTACCCCTTAGCTGAAAACATTATTTTGAAGAGAAACATGTGAAACACAATTTAAATACAGTTAATAATTAAAAGCAAAAAAAAACTAAAACCATTTTCTTGAAAAATGGGGTCCAAATAGGAGATCTGATTGGACAGCTAATGAAATCAACAAGAAAAGAAGAATTGTTTACCTGGAACTGAATTCATCCTCAAATATTGGTGAGAACCCTCATATGATGGACCCTGTTTTAATAAAACCGTGCCAAGATGACAGTGGTATATAGATGGCATCTTATCTAGCATATATCATGGACAGAGGTAGTTAAAAATAAAAAAGGCAGCTGGGTACACAGGTCCCATGATAAAACATTGCCCAGGCCTGATGTACCACTGGTGCTAGGACTGGAAAAAATGGCAGTGTAGAATCCTCAATACATGGATGTATTCCAACAATAGAAATATATATCGGGCTCGGGGGAAGGATTGCCCCCTGTTGTAGAAGGAAGTAGTGGTACACAAACAAACACAAAAACTGACAGGCCAGAAAAAGCCATGAAGATGACAAAGTAGACTACTGAGAATAAAAAATAAATTATGTATTGTTACTATTATGCAAGTCCAAAATTTCCAGGTAGAAGATATTCAGAAAAAAATAAAAGAAAAATTAGAGGAAAGAAAAATACTTTCACAAGAAATACTTCAAAAGCTTCAAATGCAAATTTGTGAAAATATAAAGAACAAAACCCAGAATTTTATGCAAGATATAAAAATAGAAATATGGTCATGGGAAAGACAAAAAGATCTGATATGGTGCAATATGTATGCAAAGAAGAAAGTCAAATTCATCAATACGAAAAAAGCACTTCCATGGACATTTGAAGAGAAATACAGGCAAAAACACCTGGATATGGAAACTTTCAAAATACAAAAATAAGAAAATAAAAGGGGATGTAGAACAGAGGATTAGTAAGTTAGAAGTTAAACAAATACAAACTGAAGTTATGGAATACCTGTGAAGTAAATTATTTAGTGTAGCAAATCCAACACAGATTATGTCACAGCATGATGGAGCAAGCCCCCAAATTAAGGAGAAACAGATGGAGAAGGAAGCATCTGAAAAAAGAAATATATATGCCAGTAAGAAAAAGAGATCTGATATGTACAATATTTGTACAAAAGAAAAAGAAAAACTAATTAGTACAAATAAAGCTGCACTAAAGACATATGAGGAGATATGGAACATTTCACAATAAAAAAAATAAGAAAACAAAAGGGAAAGTAGAAAAGAGAATTAGCAATGGATACATTAAGGAAATAGGAACTGAAGCTTTGGATTACCTGCGAAGTGAAGGATTTAGTGTAGCACAGGTTACACAACAGCATATATAATGAGTCCCCAAACTAAGAAGAAACAGATGGGGATGAAGGCATCTAAAGAACTGCTAGGTGATGATGCTCTAGAGCCTTCTGTAGGAAACTTATACAAAAGTTCAACTGAAGTTGCCCAGCAAGGGAGGGAGCAGAAAACCGTGGCAACTCTAATGCAAGAAATGTTGTGGTGTGATGGGCCACTGAGTTACCTTGTGAAGTAGCAGTAGATGACAAATGATGCATCTGAAGAGGCTATGTCACAGGGAGATGTTCTGGAACTTTCTGTAGAATGCCAATTAGAATGCCAACAGGAAACAGAGAGCATAGAAGGTGCCTCAAAAATGATTTAAGGGAAGAGCTGATTGATTTATTAGAGATGGATAGACATATTAAGATTGATTAAAGAAATAGGTTACAGAGAGCAAATTAGCCCCAAAATGTTAGAAGTCTGATACAACAGATGAACACACTAATCATGAGATATAACAGAACTAATAGGATGTATTACTGTGCAACTAAATTAATAACAGATACATTTTAACAAAACAGACAGACAGACAGACAGGAATAATGGAAAGGAATGGAGGAAATAAAATGCCACTATGGAAGCATTGACTAGAGTAAATTACAAAGCAATTAAGACAGGAAGTATCACTGTTAGAAAAATACACAAGAGGGAAAAGATTAACAAAATGCTTTGAAAGATATATGTGATAAAAGCAACACACAGTATCAAAACAGACCAGGTTGTATATGCATTATTGCAAAGACATCAGCACAGGAAGAAAATGTTAGAAGATATGCAGATAAATATGAAGGAAAAGTGCAAAATAAGAAATTTATTGATGACCCAAAAATATTTTATAGAGAACTGGGAAAGAAAGCAAAAGGAATAGAAATATCACCAAAAAAAAAAAGAAATAGACACATCCTGGAAAATATTTATGAAGGTCCTGTGGAACATAACAAAGATGCTGAACAGATAGAAAACAATGATAAGAAACAGTAAAGAGTTCAAATGTAGAAGAGAGGAAATGGGATGAAGTATTGGCCAGAGAAACTGAAACAAAATAAAGAAAAACTCCAAACTGGAAAACCCCAGGCCCAGGTGTAGTACCTACATACCTTTCAGAATCTTAGAGCAAGAAATGTGGACAAAGCCATAAATAATAGGGGGACAAAGGCCCAAAAATAGGGACAATTTTTAAATATTGCTCTTAAAACATAGAAAGTTGATAGAATAACAGGTTTGGAATTAGCATGGATTTTCTGAAGGATATGAAGTCTGAATCTCAAATGTCTCTCATTATTTTCTGATTCCAGTCTTCAATGATTTGAGAGAAAAACAAGGTTTTATAAAAAAAAAAAAAATTCCAAAAATATGAGGCAAAAATCTGGACATTCTGCAAAAATCTGTACAGTTGAGAGGTATGACTTCTGGCTAAAAGTATTAACATCTTTACACAAAGATTTTGCCCTGAAAAATAATTACTTATATGTGCATCATGGACAAACACTGACCTGGCTAACAGCAGGATACATGATGCTCTTCCTTAAGATAAAACCATAAACCATCCTAAAAAAATATATAGATCGATGACTTCCTTTCTGAAGATGCACAAATTATGTGCTGAAATTGATGCCAATAGAGCCTATAGTCATTTAAAAAAAAAAACATAGTCATGGCAATAGAATAAAGGTGTAACAGAAGAAAGCCATATTATACAAATGATACTTTTTTGCTAAATAAAGCCATAACAGATATTTTTAAAAGGGGAAGAATATATGTATGGTATGAATAGATAACAAAAAAGCATTTGGCTGCATTCCACATTCATGTATAAAGGAGTGCTTACAGATGTATAAGATGCATTATACATTGATCTTAAATTACAGTAACCTCGAAACAGTGGCAAACCACTATGTGGTTAGATCATGACAAAGGGCAAATTATTACCAGAGGGACAAAAAATTCAAACATCTCAGGGTAATTCTTTATCACTGTTGCTGTTTTGTATTGCCCTTAATCTGTTAAGCGGTTTACTTAAGAGACTAGGCCATGGCTACAATTTAGTTCCCAGAAAAAAAAAAACTTGTTTAAAGACTTCTCATCTACTTTTTGTGGATGAATTAAAACTGTGCATTTCATCAGATGAGGAGTAGAAAGCACAACTGCAAGGTGTTAAATCTTTCTCAGAAGATGTAAGTATTCAGTGCTGATAAAGCTCTGGTACCAAGTAAATATTGGTCTAGGACAGGGATGTGAAGTAAAGGAACTTGATATCACAGGAGGGGTGTATAAATATTTGGGAACTGATGAAGGATCAGCAATAAAACATGAACAAATGCAAATAAATCTCACTATGAAACTTAACACCGAAAGTGTGATACGAGACCTTGGGACACAGGTGGACTGTAGTCTCTCCTTTGATAATCACATCACCACAGTGGTCAGGAAATCCTTCTACATGGCACACTTCATCACAAAAGGTTTCTCATCCAGGAAAAAAGAGGTCATTGTTCCCCTCTACTCATCACTCATTAGACCCATTATAGAGTACAACACCCCTTTTGGTATCTACCTCACAAGACCTCTACAACAACTGGAAAGACCGCAGAAATACCTCACAAAGAAGATTACCATCCTCAAACAGATGCCCTATGCAGACCATCTCAAAAATCACCAGCTTTACTCAGTCGCATATCGTCCACTCAGAGGTGATCTCTGCCTAACACACAAAGCTATGTCAAACCCAGAGCTGTTGGACATGCTTCACTTAAAGAAATCCCAATCCCTTTGAGCTACATGCTCTAGGGACATAAACCTTATCACCACAATAAACAGGACATGCTGGAGGGATAGATTCCTGTCCCAGGGACTTCCCATACTCTGGAACAATCTACCTATCTATGTCAAACAAAGTTCCTCATTAGCACTCTTCAAGAAAAATCTTGATGATTGGATGGGAAATAGGAAGTTCACCCCAGGGATCACTTCTTTGGCTCTGCTTGACAGTGGAACAGGAAAATAATTTTCTTGGGAGGTGAAAGCCAGGGTACCTTCTTGGCTAGGCTTATATAGGCCCTAGGGCCAATAGCCTAGTACCTCCCTATAAACCTATGAACCTATAAGGAGTGCTTCAGAAGACTAAAATTAATATTGAAAACAGCCTTGATACCTAGGAATAAAGTCAGGCCTATAAACCAATTTGTTCTTCCTGTTCAAACTTATAGTTTTGGGGTGAATGACTGACCCCAATAGGTACTGGATCAGTTGGACAGGAAAAGAAGAAAAATGCTTCATGCTTATCAAATGATATATAAAAATCAATGTATAAATGTTTACAAAGATTGTATATTCCTCATTCAGGAGGAGGTGTGGAACTCCTCAAAATTCATTATTTATAGATCTACTGTCATGGGACTAAATAGTAGGAAAGAGGACACAGCTTTGTCTGTTGTGAATCACATAGAAATGTAACAGGTTAATTAAAGATAAGTACCTGTGAAATAATGGTGGAGCTAGGAATGAAACATGTTTTTACTCAGACTCTGCTATAGATTGCTGTGAGGGTAAGGTTAGTTTGTTTTTGTTTTCTTGTAATTTGTATTGCTTCATTGCCTTCTTCTATGTTGTATTCTCTTTACATGGTGTTTTACTGGTATTCTGTTTTCAATTGCATATTTAAACTAGGAAAGAGGTCATAGCTGTGCCTGTTATGAGTCACATAGAAATTAAATTTTCCCATACCCTCCTACTCTGACACTGTTATATTTTTAAACTCAACTTTCTCTCTTGCCGAACCCTCATATTAATTTAACAAATATTTCCTTCCATCTCGTCTTTCATTGGCTATTGTCAGTAAGCACAAAATTATCATTTTGTGAAATCTCACCCCTTCAACTATTTAAATGTATTGGCCATCCCCCTGTATTCCACAGAACCAGTATACAAAGAGCCCACCCTCTTCCAATCTAGCTCGCTGTTTTAAAATGTGTCTCTCCACTTATATAGATAAAACTTGTGATACCCTCCTCTTGCATAACTAACTGCTTAGTACAGATTGCAACTCTTAGGATATTAACCCATTTATTCATCTTACTGGTAAAAGCTGCAACATCTAGTCCAAGGCCACCAATTATTAGAGAGCCCACATTTTGCCTCTGAGTAACCATCTTGGGATTCGTGTTTTTTCTGTTTTGTTCCTTGTGAAGGAGCACAGGGACATTATTTCCTAGAGACAGCTGTTTGCTACAATGCTTGATAACTGCTTCATAGGTTCCAGCATAGAATTTGTGTTTATATGTTGTTCCCAGTGTCATAAGGGGAGGAGGGCATTGTTTCCTGACTATCTCTGATTGGGCAGATAGTTTTTGTTTGGGGTCTTCCTAATTGGTCGAATTGTTATTCAAAGCATCCACCAGGAAAGCTACAATAAGCCTACAGATCAGTGTATCATCTGGGACACGACTGTGGATCACCAAACAACCTGTGGCCTGCTTCTCATCTTGGGATTGGTGCTACTGTTTTGCTTCAGGGCAGTGTATCCCAACAGCAAGAAACTGTGGGGAGACAGCATTAATAATAACCTGTCAGTAGCTAATCAGGCAGCCCCCTTATTTTCATCATTTTTAACAAGGTAATTCCTTCTTTTCAGTAAGTACTACTTGATTAGCTGCTGCCTTACCTAATTTCAGAATATCTCCCTAAATACTTCTTCCATAAATCATTAGAGACTACGTATTAGTTTCTCCTCAAGTGTTTGACAGAGCCCTGTATAGACGCAAACACCTTAAGTTGACATTTTTCTTTTAAAAGCACCCTTGAAATTTCACCAATACCTAATTGTACACAGGCATGTAGTTTGCAGCAACAAGCACAGCCCCCAGAGTTGCAATCAGATAGTACTGACGTTATTTATATTCTCACCAGAAGTCACACACTGTTCAAAGCAGAAACATAGACCCACATATGCTAAGGCACATAAATGTAACCTTCCTAAACCTCAAAGACCTCCTAGACAAAGTGCACATATGCTAAGGCACATAAATGTAACCTTCCTAAACCTCAAAGACCTCCTAGACAAAGTGCACATAAGAAATACCCTCAGAAGCCCCAATGCACTTTTTCTAAACAACACCCACATCAACAGATAGAACTGCATCTCATGGAGCCTCTACCTCTAAGTCCATAAGGCAAGCCACCACACAATCCAACATTCTGGTCATTGGAGGCTATTGTGAGACATACTGATGTCATTGTCACCAGGAAGAGTAAGGAGAAAGTCACAGTCAGTTACTTTTCAGGGGCGGGATTTGACACATTATACATAGACTCAGATCAGTGGACCACAAGTACCAATATGAATACATCATAATCTGTGTGGATGTAAATGACCTGAGACATACTTTCCTTGACTATAAGAAAAGAGATATCATGGACATCATGGAATCTTGGAATATGTGTACTACATTGTCATGGACATCATGGAATCTTGGAATATGTGTGGTACACTGTCATGGACATCATGGACCTCTTGGAATATGTGTACTAGACTGTCATGTACATCGTGGAATCTTGGAATATGTGTACTACACTGTCATGGACATCATTGAACTCTTGGAATATGTGTACTGCACTGTCATGGACATCATGGAATTTTGGAATATGTGTACTAAACTGTCATGGACATCATGGAACTCTTGGAATATGTGTACTACACTGTCATGGACATCATGAAACTCTTGGAATATGTGTACTACACTGTCATGGACATCAAGGAATCTTGGAATATGTGTGGTACACTGTCATGGACATCATGGACCTCTTGGAATATGTGTACTAGACTGTCATGTACATTGTGGAATCTTGCAATAGGTGTACTACACTGTCATGGACATCATTGAACTCTTGGAATATGTATACTGCACTGTCATGGACATCATGGAATTTTGGAATATGTGTACTAAACTGTCATGGACATCATGGAACTCTTAGAATATGTGTACTACACTGTCATGGACATCATGAAACTCTTAGAATATGTGTACTACACTGTCATGGACATCATGAAACTCTTAGAATATGTGTACTGCACTGTCATGGACATCAAGGAATCTTGGAATATGTGTGGTACACTGTCATGGACATCATGGACCTCTTGGAATATGTGTACTAGACTGTCATGTACATCGTGGAATCTTGCAATAGGTGTACTACACTGTCATGGACATCATTGAACTCTTGGAATATGTATACTGCACTGTCATGGACATCATGGAATTTTGGAATATGTGTACTAAACTGTCATGGACATCATGGAACTCTTAGAATATGTGTACTACACTGTCATGGACATCATGAAACTCTTAGAATATGTGTACTACACTGTCATGGACATCACGGAACTCTTGGAAAATGTGTACTGCACTGTCATGGACATCATGGAATTTTGGAATATGTGTACTAAACTGTCATGGACATCATGGAACTCTTGGAAAATGTGTACTGCACTGTCATGGACATCAAGGAATCTTGGAATATGTGTGGTACACTGTCATGGACATCATGGAATTCTTGTAATATGTGTACTACACTGTCATGGACATTGTGGAATCTTGGAATATGTGTGATACACTGTCATGGACATAATGGAACTCTTGGAATATGTGTACTACACTGTCATGGACATTGTGGAATCTTGGAATTGTGTACTACACTGTCATGGACATCATGGAACTCTTAGAATATGTGTACTACACTGTCATGAACATCATGGAATCTTGGAATATGTGCACTACACTGGTAAGAGCCTTGCATTCAGCAGCATCTTACCTTCTCCATGGATGATACCACAATACGAACAGAAAAGGACTGAACTTAATAATTGGCTTAGTTTCTAGTGTCATTATAAAGTTCTGCAATATTTGCCAGCATGGAAGGAGATGGTCAACAGAACAGAGTACTCTGCTTTGCCATGGATGGTGTGCACCTCTCCCTCTAGGTTTTCAAATATTATTTAAATCATTGCCCCCGGTGCCTTTTTTAGGCAATGCCAAATTGAAAGTACTTCTGACATAGCAAATCAAAACCAAGAAAATCTAAAGGTGTTACCGTGCAATGCTGGGAGTCTAAACAAGAAACTCCACTCCCTACAATCTCTTCTCAACTTAGAAAATGCTGACATCTGTGCAGTCACTGAGACATAGTATAAAGCTGTGGATAAAACACTGGTAGTGCAAGGCTATAATGCATTACACACATTTGGACCAGCTACTATACAGAGAGGGACTAAAGGTGGAGATGTCTCAATTTAGATAAAAAAATAAATATATCGCAACGCTGATTAAATAGGACAACGCACTTGAACTTCTTCACATTCAAATCACCTTAGACAAAATCCTGTACCACTTCCTTGCAAGCTATAGGTCCCCTTCTATGATCCAGGAAACCCATAACATGTATTTAACCTTACTGGAAACACTCACTATCCAACGCAATACAATGTTCATGGATGACTTTAATTACCACACTATTAATTGAGAATCAGATACTATATCAAATGTGCAGACACAGAGATTCCTAGATTTTGTAAACACAAAATCCCTGGACCAGATTTCTAAAATGCCAACCAGAGACACAAACATACTAGATCTGGTCCTCACAAATATGGGAGAATGCTGCATACCCCCTAGTGTAATATCTTCCCTGGTAAAGTCAGACCAAAAAACAGTCTTATTTGAAGTACAAATAAAACACAGAACCCCTGATAACAGCCAGCAGCCCTGAAATGTTCAGGAAGTACTGTAAGGTTAACTTCCTACATTTAATAAATAATAACCTGGCAACATTTCAATCCTGAGAACATTGCTGTTTACATGGAGCTGTTCACAGAAATCCTGTACAAGCATGCTAATAGTGTATAGTGGCAGCTGTACCACCATGAAGAACTACAAAACTAACTAAAAAAGTAAGTCACCCTGGTGGAATCACAAAATCAATAGGCCACCCTGGTGGAATCACAAAATCAATAGGCTGTATAACAGAGGGAAGAAAATCATGGCAAAAGTTAAGTATAGCCCTCAGCAGGATAAAATCACTCTCACCAAGCTAAACAAACTTAGAGGACAAATAAAGTCTACCAAAGTCAAATCTGAGGAATGTCTGGCCTTCCAGGCCATGGAAAGCCATGAGGTATTCTTTGTCAATGTCCACAACCTCAATGGCAGTAAATAATTGTGTGCAGAACTCAACGTTAATGGAGTCAGATATACTGAGCAAGTACATGTAGCAAACCTACTGGCAGAAAAGTTCAGCTCTAACTTTACCCTTCTCTCTCCCTCATCCTCCTCTCAGGAAATACCATCAAATATAACTTCCCCTGCTAGGGAATAGGTCCTCAATGCTCATTGACTAAGAATACAGTATCAATGGGACCACACAATATCTCAGGATGAACCATGGCCTACAATGGCCTTTGGAATTCCCACTTAACTATAGCCTTCAAACAGGCTTCATGCCTCATAAATAGAAAACAGCAAAAGTCATCCCTCTGTAGAAATGTGGGCCACCTACAGACTCTAGAAGCTACACACCCATAAGTCTTGCTAGTCTCATAAGCAAAGCCATACAAAGAATTATTGTGGAAATGAACAATAATGACATAAGAAACCTCCAAACATTGGACCTGACCCAATTTGGATTCATTAAAGGCAAGTTATGCCAAGGCAAACTGGGAGACTTCTTTGAGAAGGTCACCAAAGCAATGGATGAGGGCAAAATGGTTCATGCTGCCTACCTTGACCTGGCCAAGACATTTGACACAATACCCCACTTGGGCATGATTGATAACCTCAAGAGGTTAGGTATAAACCCTTATGTCACCTGGTGGTTAGCCAGTTGGCTCACAGACAGGACCCAGGAAGTTATAACTGGTGAGTCCACCTCTACAAAGAGACCAGTCACACGTGGAGTCCCTCAGGGATCAGTCCTGGGATGGTTTTTGGCATTCACTTCTCCAAAATTAAGGAAAATGTCAAGCAGATGATTGGAAATTAGGAGCAGTCATAGAATCCCCCATCAACACTAATGTTCTCCAGGAAGTGCTGGCACAGAAAAATAACTTGTGTCAGAGCCATGGGATAAAACTAAATGCCAAGAAACGAATAATAGAATCCTTCATCAAGCCATGTACCCCCAGTAATTATTGACAGCACACCCCAAGAGGCAACCAAAGACTCATGGAGTTTGGGACATACACAGACAGTAATCTAGCCTTTGATTGTCATGTGTCTATAGTAGTGAGAACATCATTCTCTGTTGTGCAACTTATAAACAAAGGTATATTATCTAGGTCCAAGGATGTCATTGTTCCCTGTATTCAGCATTCATCAGACATATCACTGAGTGCAATGCTTCCTTTTGGTATGTGTCCAATTAGGTATGTCCGACAACTGAAACATCCACAGGTGTTTTCAATAAAATAATATAGTACATAAGTAACATGTGCTATGCAGACTGCCTCAAAGCTCTATCCCTGTATTCTATTACCTACAGGCTGTTGACGGATCTATGACTGGCATACAAGGCATTGTCAAACCATACCTTGCTAGGCCTCCTATATGTTTACAAAGGAAATTTCAACAGAATTACCCATTCTATATGCTCAAACTTTGCCTGTGATTTATATAGGATGTGGTGGAGAGACAGGTATGTATCCCAGAGACTACCCCATCTATGAAACAGGCTCCTCATCCATGTGAAGCAGAGTTCCTCCATAACCCAATTCAAATGTAACTTGGACAATTAGATGGGGAACACAAAATTAATTCCTGGCTTGGCACCTTTGTCTCGCATGGACATAGGTAGCCTATAGGTAGTTCATCTCCAAGGCCCCTGTTTGTAAATGTTTCATCTCCAAGCCCCTGCTCACACTTAACTATGGTACAAAACTCATCAGAGATTTGGGATTCGAGGCTAGGTTTAAAAAGGGGCTTCTGATCATTAGCTTAGAACACATCTATGTTCCTTTATATATCTGATGGCCTCATCAGATCAAAACATACTTAAAGTTTTAAAACATGAGAATAAGTCTAAGATGATTTCCCTGCTTAGTTTAGCAGAAGCTTATCCATGATGAGTGGTGATGGAAATCAAACCAGAAGTAGACAAAAATCAGAGAGCAACTCAATGTGCCAGAAGAAACAAAAGAAACAAAAGAAAGAACATAAGAAAAATCACTAAATATGAAGGAAAGGAATGTGGAAAAGGGATAAATACTGTGGCAAGTACAGAGATCTCCAGGAAAAAATCTCAAGTTGATCAGGATTTGACACAGAAATTGTTAAGGAGAGGTGAACTGAAACCAAAAGATGAATGTTTAATAATGGTGTCCCAGAATAGTGGACTAGGTGTTGGTTTACAAAGTCCATTGAACACATGGGAAAAACAGACAAATGCAGGTTCGGTAAAATAGAACTGGACACAGTTCCACATCTCATTGCTGGGTGTGATACACTAATGGCAGGGGCCTGCCTACTGAAAGACGTAATAATTTGGCAAGACTGTTGTATTGGGAATTGTGCAAACATTATAAATTGAAATAGTTGCGAAGCACTGGAAACATGAACTACAAAACATCATAGAGAATCATGAAGTTTATACCACAATGGCTCACATATTAATGACAGTTCAAAAAATTGATGTGAGAAAACCAGATACTGTATGTAGTCCAGGATAAAAAGAAAACAAGTAACATTAATGATTGAAATTGTTACACCCAGTAATTACATTCTCCTGTAAACAGAGAGGGATAAGGTCATAAAATACCAGGATTTGCAGGGAGAAATGAAACCAACGTGGAAGACAGATTCCCATGCAGTTCCAATAGCAGCATGAGCTACTGATCAAATATAAAAAGAATTTACAGTCTTACTTAGATATGCTACCGATATATTACAGAAGGACTCGGTTCTGAGGACATTGTGGGTGCTGTGAAGGGAGATCCCCTTTGTTTACATCAAAGAATGAAGAAAGGCTCATTTCTTGAACTTTAATTATACCTTGATTTACAAATCGGGTCTTTTACTGTCATGGTATTAGAAATTCAAACAGTTTGGGAAGTTAAACCAAGGTAAAAAAAATGAAACGTTCAGTCTTAATTCAACCACAGATCCCACCTCTTACATTGTACCCCAACTGAATTACATCAGTACAACAGAAGCAGCATTCATGTAAATGGTATTTCATTCACAACAATTTGACCAAATAGTATTTGATTCAGTATATCACAACCACACACTTACCTACACACATGCACACATGCAGTACACATGTATACACACATGTGGGCACACACACAATATCTACTACTATTTAGAAAACAGACTTAGGATGGCCATGGTGGTGCAGCGGTTAGCATTGCCACCTTACACAAAGAGGTTCTCCAGTTCGATCCTCGGCTGGGGTGCATTCTGTGTGGAGTCTGCATGTCCTCCCTGTGGTTGTGTGGGTTTCCTCTGGGTGCTCTGGTTTCCTCACATAGACATGTTGTAGGTGGACTGGACACTCTAAATTGGACCTAGGCGTGTGTACATGCATGTGTGTGCCTTCTGTGGAAGGTTGGCTGCCAGGCTGGGAACTCGACACTGTAAAACTCCACTGCCAATCATGAGTGGACAGGTGGTGACCCCTTACCGGCAAAAGTCAAAAGAAGATTTAGAAAACAGACTTAATTTTTTTTTCTAATTTCATAACCTACAAAATGTTCCTAAGTGGTACCTTAATAATTATATAGAGAGCAAATCCTTTCAAACTGTAAGAAAAATCCATGAATCAGCTACTCTTACAATATCTGCCATTCTTTGTCATCTTGATCTCTAAAACTATACACGTCTTTCAGAACATTCAAAAGCTCTATATGAAATATTTAAATTATTAAAAAAAAATAATGAATTATAGGATTAGTATAGGCTCATAGAGAGAAGGATACTGCCTGTGGGCAATGATTGAACAACTGATATGATTAGTCAAGTGACCTCCCAGGTCCATCCTTTTGACCAAATCCACTCCCTCGTTGATCTTGTCTTTTCCAACGTTTCAAACACAATCTCCAAAATCACATTTCACTAACCCCGATTTTGTGATCATTGCCCCACAACTTTTTTTCCCATTTATGTCCTACTTCCAAATCAAAACTAAAATTAATCTGCATCAAATCTGTAAACTACCAGTATTGCAAAACTATTTCAGTGCTCTCTTCCTGTGAAAAGATCCGTATTTTAGACACCACAGATCCTAATAAAAGGAATAAACTTCTAAAACCCACTTTCTCCGGTCTGCAAGTCATTACATGTTTCCTTAAACTCTACACTTCTTAACTCCAAACCAACAAAGGGGCTAACTTATTAGTTAAAATCCTTCCGCAAACAGTGTGATGAATCCTGGCACTCCTGGAATTCTAACCCAATTCAGAGAACTGAAAACAGGATAAAAATCTAAGGAACCTGGCCTAAAAATGTATTAGAAGACATGAAAGTCATTCTATGGTATAGCTCCCATTTTTTTTAAAATACAGCCCTAAGAAATTTTGAAAAGAACTCTGTAACTGCACAAGATATAACCTGCCTTACACTTTTACAAATATTCACTTCAGCCATTCTGCAGATAATTTCCCCAGACATTTTACCAGCCTTTACAAATGTTCTGCAGACAGCCTCACAAATGTGTCCTCATTACTCCCACAATATCTTCTTCTCTTTATGTCCATTAGATCTCAGCAAAAGACATTATCCTTTTACTGCAACAAATATAGCTGGAAGGTCCCTCAGGTATAAACAACCTATGTCCATGGTTCATATACCACTATTGTGATGTCATTGTTGCACCCCATAAAACACATTTTTAATCTTTGTCTTTCTACTAGCACCATGCCTAAAATATGGAAATCTGCCATAGTAAAACCACTGCCCCCCCCAAAAAACTGCCCACACTATGATAATACTATCACCTAATTTCCATCCTCCCAGTTCTGTGGAAAATTGTGGAGAAAATGATTTACCATACTTAAAGAATACTTATTAATAAATACCGCCTTCTTTGACAAAAACAGCATGACTTCTAGTCATGAATAAGCATGGCTAGAGCCATCTGTCACTGACCAATGAAATTTTCTTTTGTCAGTGGACAAAGGCATGTTTTTGGGTACATTTTTATAGAATTTACCAGAGGCTTTGACTTAGTCATTCCTTTCTTAAAATCTACATTTCAGACCTAGTCATTAGCCCTGTTGCCACATTTGGTTTTAAAGTTATACGACTTGCTGTCATTTCTCAGTGAACTATAACCCCTGTAAATCTATCTTCTCTTCACATTTCAAAGGTGTACCTTAAGGATCTCTTCTTGCCCTCATTCTGTTTTGTATATATATCAATAAACTTCCACTTAATCTTTCTTAGTGTGCTCTCGTAGTATACGCAAATGTCATCTACCACTCCAGCCACTCCCTGACTACCTTACACCAAGATGTCTTCATTTGCGTCAGTGAGTGGATTACTATTAAAAACCTCATATTAAACATATCCAAAACTAAGCATGCTTTTAGTTACTAAACAAAATCTTAGCAGATACAAGAAAACTTTAACAATCTATGATCACAACTATCCTTGGTCTCTGATAGGATAATCAGCGAACGCTTAAAATAGCGAATGCTGTTTAATTGACCCTTTGCAATAGAAACGGCAAAATCCTAAAAGCACGGAACAGAGTTTTTTTCCCAGGGAAAAAAACACTGGGCCATTTTCGGCACTTTGCCATTTCCTCCACTGTGGTATGATCTCTGAGTTGGTATTTTTAAGTAGGGGTGGTGGGGGGCACTTAATTTTTTTATTTTTTTACAGAGCAGTGATTTTTATGGAGCAGTGATTTTTTTTTCCTTGTGAAAACATCGCTGTTCCGTCTGTTTGGCATTTTGCCATTTCGACATTTTAGGGTCGATTATACAGCATTCGCTATTTTAAGCATTTGCTGTTATAATATACACCCACTGATTAGACCCCATACTCATCTTCTACCTGCATCTTGATAATATACACATAATTCTTCCCTTTTCTCTCACACTGCAGCAGATCTATAATAGGGAAAAGAATGCTACACCCTCAGCTCAAATTCGATGTCTTTCTTGTATCAGTAGCCTCTACTAAAAATCACTAGGAAATAAAATCCGTAGATTCATTACACACTTCCCATGAAACGAACACCACAGTATAATACTAAAAAAGGCAAACATGCACCAGTTAACTAAAGAACAGACCTGTGTCTAGGATCACAATATGTTCAAACTCCTACATGAACATACTCTCCTTACTTTAACATCAAAATGAATAAGATATATTCCCACATACTGTTTAAGAAGTTTGAACAATTCAGGCCCTAAAACACAAATCCCACGCTACAAGCCAGACATTTCTGACCATGTATTCTCAATATTTTGGTCCACACCGTGGGAGTCCATAAAGACTCATCTTCTTTTTCCAAGTTCTGTTCTCTACTAAAATCTCTTTTAGTGAATCCTCAGATCATATATAGTCAACTTTAACTCTTCTCCACTCCAATTCAATCACTGAGACCTTTACTCCATTTCACACCTCTAATTTATTGCACTCTAATGTCTCAAATACTGTAAAACTTCTGTATATATTGTAGATAAATTCACTGAGTTTAGTATGTATCCAAGGCATTTCTCTAACATTGTACTGTTTTACTATTACCTCTAGCATTGTATTATTTTATTGTTACTTATGTGTTACTGTAGTCTTATCTATTTTGTATATCTGGTCTGAGATTGAGTTCTTCCTGGTAAACAAATTCAGATAAATAAATAAATACATTTTAATTCACCTGGAAATCTTACACTTCTTCCCAAGTATTTTGATACTTGACAACATGCCACAACGTAGGTCAGTTTGGAAGTATCTGTTTTGTATTCCTTATCAAATATTATTGCTGCTTGTAGTTAATCCTCGCAGGTTCTATTCTCACAAAGTGCCTTTGTTGTTTTGCTTTTATTTTCTAAATAACCATGACTTTCTGAAAAACATATTGCATGTCAAGGGAATAAAGAATTTTCCCCCGTGGTGTAAAAGATAACTATCTGGATATCACCCAAGTGACTGTCCCTGTCTGATGGCATGAAGACTGAAGAAAGTATTGAGTTATGGCAGGATGGTAGTGTGCAGATATGTCTGGCTTGCACTTCCTGCAAGATGGAGAGGGGGAGGAACTGTGCCCACTGACCTCCTGATTCAAGACACAAGGGTGAGGTTTTAGGGGTAACAACTACCATATGCAAGTCAACGTTTCCTCTTAAGCTGAAGAACAAACCACAAATAAAGCTATCCAAGGGCAGGTGGCAAGACTATAAGTCACCAACTCTCACTAGGTGGCAGTTAGGTAGAGGAGGAGTGACCCCATTATTGATAGGCTGGCTCACCTCCAGTGTAGATACCCCCTTGCTATCTCATTATAATTGCTTTCTGTGCCCACCTCTTTAAATGACAAGAAAGAACAAAATGTTACTCTTCAAGGAAGACAATACCTTCCTTCCCTGAAATGTGCTATGCATAAATTTTCTCTCTCACCTCACTAGTACTCTGCATTGCAACATATAGTTAATTTAATATACAACATATCTAAGCAAATACATAACTCTGCAGTGCCACAGCTAACTTAATGTACAACATATCTAAACATATATATACTTCTGCAATGCCACAGCTAACTTAATATACAACATATCTAAACAAATATATACTTCTCCAGTGCCACAGCTTACTTAATATACAAAATATCTAAACGTATATAGAATTCCACACAGAAAACACAGAAGGATTCAAAGACAGCAGGGAATTCCAGTATAATTCTTTCCTTTAATATAAAACCGCCAAGTACATAAGCGCTTTTGTAGCAAAGCTACTTCCTCAGATGTATACTAAAGCACATACATAACCATTTATATAATTAATTCAACAGATCACATGACTATCTACAATTACTGCTAAAAGGTATATTACATCTATAAAAAGCCTTCCATCTACAGTTGAGTACCAAAAACAAATTCATTAGTTTGTATATAAAAAACATGCAAATAAAACCTTCCAACAGTATATATCAAAAAAAATAATATATATATATATATATATATATATATATATATATATGGGTCTATCTGAGAACGTCGACAGGTCAGAACGCCGACAACGAGAACACCGACGCCAGAAGATCGAAAACGGAGAAGACCGACGGATCAAAACCCCGACGCTGAGAACATCGACATGGGAAAAGGCTGTGTATGTATGCGGTAGTGACGGACGTTAGGGTGCGAGTAAGGTAAGTGTGCGATTGTGATAGTCTGTGGGTTAGGGGCGGGTTAAGTGAGTTAGGGTTAGGGCGCGGGCTAGGTAAGTGTGCGACTGTGATAGTCTGTGGGTTAGGGGCGGGTTAAGTGAGTTAGGGTTAGGCGGGCTAGGTAAGTGTGCACTGTGATAGTCTGTGGGTTAGGCGGGTTAAGTGAGTTAGGGTTAGGGCGCGGGTTAGGTGAGTGTGCGATAGTGGCGGACCTTAGGGTTAGGGTTTGGGTTAAGGTTGTAGGTAGTTGTGTATGTGAGGTTTAGTGTTGGTTTGTAAGGATTTTGGTGTGCTTGTGTTGTGTGTGTGCTTTTGGACCGGGATTTGTTTTGTTTGTTGCTTGTCGGGATTATGGTGTGTCGGGCATGTGAGGTTTCGTGTTTGTGAAATGTCGGTTATGTGGTGTCGGTGATTTTGTTGTCGGCGTTCTGACCTGTCGACGTTCTCAGATAGATCCATATATATATATATATATATATATATATATATATATATATATATATATATATATATATATATATATATATATTAAAGCATATGGGAAATTCAAAAATTCATATACTATTTCTTTTTGTTCAAACATCTGGCTCTAAGCCTTGGTTTAATGGGTACCCTATCATTCAGGCTCCTCTCAACCTAATTATCCATTTGGATTTCATCTGCCCTGTTAAATTATTAATATCTTCCCTTCCTAATATTTTCAAAAATATGTGCTACCACCATAAAGCTAAAAAAGTGGAACTATCTGTACTTAATACATGCTTAGACAGGGCACTGACATTACTACCTTTATTAGTGTAATAGTAATGTTCTTTAATTCTCTCTTTTAGGGTCCTGTCCATTTTCCCTACATAAAATTTAAAAAAGGTAGGACAATATGCCAAATATACAACATGAGCAGTTTCACGTGTAGCTTTTATTTTGAACAGGGTGAGTATACTCTCCACTACTATCAATATACTGGCAACATTTACAGTGTCCACAGGGCATAGTACAACATTTATTCCACAATCTCTTGCTTCCCTTAGGGGCACAGAGACGCTGTTTCAGAGATTTCATATTTTTATAGACAAATTTAGGTTTCTCATCTATAATACTCCTCATAGCTCCATCAGTGGTTAACATTTTCCATTGTTTCTCTGTGATGTCTCTATAACACTTAACATGACTGGAGTAATACAGACACACTTTTAATTTGTTATTTTCTTTGTTATGTACACCCTTCTCGCTATTCCTAATATATTTCCTACCCTAATAAGGTTTAGCTCTATCACTAGTTCTGTAACAGTTCTAACACTTTCACTGACATCATTCGGAGCATAACCCCTGGCAATAAAAGCTTTCTCTAAATGTTGAGTTTGTTGAACAAATTCATCATTTTTAACACTGAGTCTTGATGCCCTGAATATCTGACTGTTAACAACAGATTTTAAACACATGAACAGGATGCATACTGTTTCTGTGTAAAAATCGGTTACAGTAACATGGTTTCCTATATAATTTCATGGTTACACCATTCTCTCCATCCATTATAACACTTACATCTGAGAAATCCACTGACTGACTTGAAGTAACAGAAGAAAATTTCAAATAGGAGGTAGTCTCATTGAGATATTCTGTGAAAACTCTATAAGACGGTATGGTCCATCTCCAAGGCAGAAAAATGCCATCCACAAAGCATCTATAAAAGACGACCTGTGGACTGAAGGGCCCTTCAAACACATGTTCTTGTTCCCATGTCACTAATACAACATTGGCGTAGCTATTGGCAAATGATGTGCCCATAGCTACGCCATGCTTCTGCCAATATATGCAGTCATTAAATACAAATAAGTTGTTTTGTAAAACACATTCTAACAGAACAGTCAATAATTCCACCTTCCTATCAGGAACTTATTATACTTCTATAAAAAAACATTTCAATATCTATAAACCATCATCATTCGGGATCAATGTAAACAGTGATGAAATGTCTAACGTAGCCAGTAATAAATCCTCAATGGTAGGTAAAGTCTCAATACATGAAAATAAATCACTTACAAATTGTTGAGTGTCTCTTAACATGTGAAATTTCATTCAGAATATGTCTAAGCTTCTTCTCAATATACCTAGAAGCTGGTTCCATACATCAGTTTCTCCCTGCAACTATAGGGCATAGTGGAGGGTACAAAATATCCTTATGCACGTTGGGCAGGCCTTGGATGATGGGTAACAATGGGTTCAAGACAATAAAGAAATACAATAAATTACTGTCAATCAATCCAGCATGAAATAAATTCCTCAATGCATTATGAACATTAACTATCATCATTTCAACTTTCGTTTGAGATATTTTCAAACAAAAATGATTGTTAGAAAACATTTCAGTCATGTTAGTATTATACCTAGTTGCATCAAATAAAACTATAGGGACACTTTTATTAGCTGGTCTAATAGATAAACTTCTATTGTCTTGTAATTTCCTTAATGCCAGATACTCATTCTTGGTTAAATTATATCCCATATTGTGCTTATTACCAGTTTTATCTTGTAACTTATAAAAATCTTCTAAACATAATTTTTCAAAAACTGTTACTAAAGAATTAGCATTGAGTAAATATGTACTTGGTTTCCTAAACTCACAAATATTACTTCTAAAACATTCATTGTCTTTAAAATTAAATTTTAACAATAAATTCCTAATAAAAAATTTAAAATTTAAAACAACTTCAGTAAAGTCGAATTTCGGTGTAGGAATGAATGACATAACTTTTGTTAGAAGGGAAATCTCATCAGTTAGCATGAGTGGAAAGATTTAAAATCAGTCGGCGTACCACTCGCTTCTCCTTCTAGCTTCCTTTTTATCCAATTCTGGCTCCGTGACCGTGACCTTTGCTGATGGACCATCCTCTGTTCCTTTATTGGGAAGGGAATAGTAATTGGCCTAAAAAAGAAGAAGAAACATCCGACCTGCCATTTCCAACATGATCCATTGAAATAAGTTCCCTGGTTAATGCAGCAACAGGCTCCTGCTTATCTGAGTGATGAATTTGAGCCGTTACTTGAAACGTTTTCTTTCTTCTCTCTGACCATCTCAGAGACTATGTTCTCGTCATGATGTCGCTCACAAGGACCAATCAGATCATCTGGAGGGCTCACAGCATCATTTCGAATAATGGACTGCTCATTACTACTACTAATGAACATATTGTTTAAACAATCATTGGAAATAGTGGCGCTAGTTAATCTAGCATCATTACTGGCCATTTGTCCATTATAACGTGGCCAAGTGAACACATTAGCAGCAGCAAAGTCAGCACAATCTCTGACTAACTTCTTCAATTTAATTTTACAGAGTCTGCGCTCATGTACAGTCACTGAATCAGTGACTTCTGTCAAAAATTTCTCAACAACATTTCTGTCAAAGCAGGATAACAGTTCATCATATTGCTTCATAATTTCAGTGGTTAACAATTTAATTTCTGATGTGGCATATTTAATTAACAATTGCATATATTTTTTAACTACATTCCAGGTTCACCTGTTGCCATATGGCTAACAAATCAGGTTAATTACTTCCTTGTGTAGGCATTACCAAAACTCTGAGCCCACGAGACACTATTTTCTCTTTTAAACATACTTATAGATGAAAGTTTTGATATTGTTGTCTCTTCATTTTAAATATATTATTTTCTATGGCACGTATTTTAGTTTTCAAAGGTACTATATCAGCTATAGCACCAGTACCATCATTACTAACCTCATGGTTATTGTCCAACAATGGATTTTCAGGATAGTGTAAAAAAGTCAAAAACTTGTTGGAATTCTGTCCAGAGTTATTAGTAACACTGTTGCCATTCCTAGGAACATAGTCAAATTCAATAATAGCATTATCATCCTCAGCTATCTTCCTGGTCGGGCCAGTGGTAAAAAAATATATAAAATTCCGCAATGCAACAGCTAACTTAATATATAACATGTCTAAACAAATATATAACTCTGCAATGCCACAGCTAACTTAATATATAACATGTCTAAACAAATATATAACTCTGCAATGCCACAGCTAACTTAATATATAACATGTCTAAACAAATATATAATTCTGCAATGCCACAGCTAACTTAATATATAACATGTCTAAACAAATATATAACTGCAATGCCACAGCTAACTTAATATATAACATGTCTAAACAAATATATAACTCTGCAATGCCACAGCTAACTTAATATATAACATGTCTAAACAAATATATAATTCTGCAATGCCACAGCTAACTTAATATATAACATGTCTAAACAAATATATAACTCTGCAATGCCACAGCTAACTTAATATATAACATGTCTAAATAAATATATATTTGTGCAACACCACAGCTAACTTAATGTATAACATATCTAAACAGATATATAATTCTGCATTGCCACAGCCGCAAACACAATGTCAGTTTATTTGACTGTTTGAAGCACCTCTGCAATAAAGTGTTTCAGGAAGAGTCCCTTGTACCATCAGCTTAATTATAGTATGGAACTACCTTGTACCCTCAGTTTAATTATAGTATGGAACCACCTTGTACTGTCAGTTTAATTATAGTATGGAACCACCTTGTACCCTCAGCTTAATTATAGTATGGAACCACCTTGTACCTTCAGTTTTATTGTAGTATGGAACCACCTTGTACCCTCAGTTTAACTCTAGTATGGGAACCGCCTTGTACTGTCAGTTTAATTATAGTCTGGAATCACCTTCTACCCTCAGCTTAATTATAGCATGAACCACCTTGTACCCTCAGCTTAATTATAGTATGGAACCACCTTGTACCCTCAGCTTGCAACCACAATCCTCCCACGCAGATCCTCTGCTTTTCTAGCTCAGCTTCCTTATATTAGGCAGTACAAAGTATATCCCCAGCACCATAATGCTGATAAAATCTTCCTTCAGTGCAATGATATATAGAAAAAATTCACCATGCTCTAACTTGCTCTGTCTGTGTGCGAATGATTTCTAGTGAAAAAACTCAAACAGAGATTGATGCTAACATACAGCTCTGGTCATCTCCCATTTTTCATTCTTGGAAATCCTACATTTATAGTCACATGCCATAATGCAGTAATAATATGTGATTTTAACCTCTCCTGCTGGTAAACTATATGACTGCATTCCAAAGGTATGGATTGTAAAACTGACAATATTCTAAGTTTTCAAAAGATTTCATAGATTTGTTTGAGGTGTGTGAATATGCATATGTGTGTGCGTGTGTGTGTGTGTGCGTGCCTGTGTGTGTTATGGACCATTTCTGGACTTGTTCTCTAATTTATACTCTTTGAATTCTAGGATAGGCTCTGGTTCCACAGCATATCTGATGAAGAATAAGATGGATCTCAGATTATGAATAGCTGAAGTGATAAATGAATGAATCCACATAATTTGGTCACATTGGCTAATACCACTAAATGGGCCTGGGTATTTGCTGGTGATAAGTGGGATGAGGACCTGGCCTACTCTGCCCTACTCATGTTACCTATGCTAAAGGTGGAGGGTTGTATGTTACGTTATTGGCTAGTGTGCACCCACCATAAAGCCTAGCAACCCCATGTCAATAAGCTAATGGCTGGTGAGTTTCCGGTTGTCCAGTTTGAGTTAGATGGGATATATAGCACTATTGAGTGAAAGCTGGACATAAAACCAATCAACTTGTCAAACATAAACTAAGAATTCTACACTCATCGTAGGTTCACTAAAAGGACAGAGCTTGGAAGTGGATGACATGATGATAAGGAGGAGGCTGGACATCCTATGTATTCAGGAGACAAGATGTAAGGGCAGTGAAGCAAAGTCATTTGACTTGGGGTCCAGAGTCTACTATACAGGAGGAGGATAACCTGGGTATGGTGTGGGAACTGTAGTAAGAGAGGCTTCAGAAGGCAGTGAAGAATATCTTCAGAATTAATGAGAGACCCATGACAATCACTCCTGTGTAATGGTATGTCAGTATTCATAATCTCAGCCTATGTTCCACAGCAGGGTTGTAACAGTGAGGTAAAGAATGCATTCAAAAAGCAGTTACAGGGACTACTAGACAAAGCAGGATGACATGAATTGGCGTTGATACAGGGTGAATTAAATGCACATATGCAGATAGACAGAACAGCATATGAGGACTGCCTGTGTCCATATGGGTGGCACAAGAGGAATAAAGAAGGAGAGGCCATTCTAGATTTCTATCTGGTAAATGGCTTGATGTTGAGCAACACATGATTCAGCAAGAAAGACAGTGGAAATCACATGCAAGAGTGGCCAGTATGCAACTCAGTTAGACTTCCTCCTAGTAAGGAAAAAGAAGTGGGATATAATCAGAGATTGCAAAGTCATCCCAGTGAAACAGTCATTCCACAGAATAAACCACTGGTTGCCACAATCAGCTGCAAGCATTGGTCAGAGAATGCTATAAGGTCAACAGAGACCAGACTGAAGACCTGGAAGTTGACTCATAAAAAAGCATAACAGTTCAAGGAATTAGTAAACACTCTAGAATCTGAAGAAGAGAAAATAGATGGAGTCGAACAAGAATGGCAGTGCCTCATAACAGTATGTGTGAGGACTACAGAGCAGATATGCAGACAAACCCGGTATAGAAATAAGATGCATAAACTAAGTTTATGGTGGAATGCAAAAGTCCAGGAAGTTATCAAAAGAAAGAAAGACTGCGGAAAAAGTGTGAGATAGAAAAGATGGACCAGGCTAGGAAGGAATACCTGTTGGCTAGCAAAAAGGCTAAGAGAGGTGTTGCAATAGCAAAGTACAAGGCATAAGAAGCACTTTATTAGTTTCTGAAAAGTGGCACAAATGAATTATATCAGGTTCCAAGGCAAAAACAGAAAGATAAAGGAGGTAGTCAGACACCGTTCATAAGGGATGCCAGATACAACCTGCTCACAAGTCCACGGGACATCAAAGGCAGATGGAAGAAGTACTTCAAGTTGCTTCTGAATGAAGAAAACTCAACATGAGCTGAACTGTCCCAGACACAGCCTACAAGGAGAGAAGAGAAGGAGCCCACCATAAAAGAAGTAACAACAGCACTGAGGAAAACAAAGTCAAGAAAAGGCTCAGATGAGGTCACAACAAATGTGATAAAGATATTGGGAGAGATAGAAGTACAGAGACAAGGTAACATCTCAGATGACTTGGGGATGGGTATATAAGTGCCAGTGTTCATGAGCAAAGGGCATATTCACAACTGTGGGCAGTATTGGGGTACCAAACTCCTATTATACTGCATGAAAGTTCTGAAGAGTTTGGCTGATAAATGAATACACAAAGTAGTAGAAAGTAAAACGGGAGATGAGTAGTTTAGATTCAGAACTAGGTGCAGCCCCACAGACCTTACCCTTACAGTGAGACAGATACCTGAGAAGAAGCTACAGATGAGGAAAGATTCCAACTGGAGATTTCTGATTTGGCAGTACTGTGGTGGTTTAAAGTCCCAGAAACACTGGTAGAATTAGTGCAGGCTCTGGACAAGGACCTAATGACTCAAGGACAAACAGTATTTGGTCTCGCAGAGGGTTTGCCAGTGGAAGTGGGTGTACATCAGGGTACCGCTTTGAGACTACTGTTGCTCATATTGGTGATGGTCTATATCAGCAAACAGGTCATAGCAAAGCTGCTGTATGCAGAAAATGTGGCATTACAGGCAGAAGCTGAGCAAGAACTTAAACATAGAATAGGGTAATGGAATGAAAAATAGAAGGTACATCAGATGAAACTGAATACAGATAAGACAGTTGAAATGGCAGCAAATGGGGAAATCAAAATAAGCTGAGAATTGGGATAGAAGGCAAAATAGTGGAGCAGGTTAACAGCTTCAATTACCTTGGAGGGGTGGTTGAGGAGAAGGGTAGTCTGAATGATGAGGTCAAAACTAGAAACAGGAAGCACTGCATAAAACTGTCAAAGAGTGTCGGGGACAGTATATGACTCAGCATCCTTCTTAGCAGCAACTCCCCAGCAATTCCAGTATTTATTTACTTGGCTATTTCTCCCAAGTTATCATAAACACTGTTCAAACCTGTCAGTGTGCATACTATTTTCTCCTTTACTTCTACAATGATGAGTTATTTGAAACTCTTATTTCAAATTTTATAGTACAAACTCTGACAGCCATTTGCTAAACAAAGTAATACAGTCTCACAGTGAAAACAAACTAAGCAAGAACAGTAAACTTCTCTGTCCTTGAAACTCACGTTCATTAAAACCCACATTTAATAACAATGCATCAAACCAGTGGTGGATTAAGTTTACCTTTTGAAGTATTCTCACACCATAGCCACCTTGCACATATTTTTAGGACCACGCATGCATGTGGCAATGTGTTCTTTGATGCAGCATCCTGATTGTATTAAATTGTACAATAACACCAACTGTTAGAGTGTGTTTAAATTTGTAGATTTGATCATTTTTCAAATAAGCAATGAAACAAAATGTATGAACCGATAATGACAAAACTACTCATTACAGAATATTTCAGCCATAAAAAGCCACTCAAACATTTGTCATTACAATCCATCAATATCAGTCAATATACACAATCTCTACAGAAGTAAAAACTGCTTAAATAATTCACCATTAAAGAGATCTATAACTAATGAAGAGGTTGCTACTGGCAAACAACTTTACATTTCAGTGTTTTGTCTACACATTTAGTGCCTGCTGACTTCGAAGAATAAATTTCCTTTGTTACATTTAAAAAAAAAATGGTAAGCTGGTAATGAATGGCTTTCAAACTGGTAACAGTTTCATAGTTACTCAGCACCTCATCAGCACCCCGTCTCCCTTTAAAAGGCACTGCAATATCAACATTCCATCTACATGGTGTGAGAGTAGAACCCAACCCTTCTGCACCAAAGGCAAGTAATCAACCGGCTGTGCTAGTATCACTGCTTTTAAATTTTATATCTCATACAATGGGCCATTTGCGAAACAAAACAGTAACACTTTGAAAACAGACTTAGCAAGTTCTTGCTCAGAATCCATCCTTTGAAACTCAACATTCCTTGAAAATGCACAGCATCTCAACATTCTTTGAAAATGAAAAGAAACTCATTAGTCCTCACTAGAGATCAATATTCCTAGAAAATGCACTGGAACTCAACATTCTTTGAAAATGCACTGAAACTCAACAGTTCTTGATGGTAGCTTGGTAGTTCATGTAGAGGATTCAGGTTCTAGTCTCCTGTAATTAAGATACATGGCTTGAGTCTGAATAAGTTAACCAACTTGCCATCCCCAACTAGGTCATTATATGCACACACGCACATATTCCCTGTGTTTGCCAAACAAACCTCTCATAATAAAAAAACATGCTTATTGTCCTCTGTAGCACTCTTTTGAATGGACCGCTCATAATAAAATTCCCACTCAGCACTACAATGGGTGTGGTTCATATTAAAGATGCACACACAGTCACTACTAACATGAATGTAGAGTGCATTCTTAAAGAAGAAATGTAAGTGTTTGTGGCAGTGGGCCCCCAACTGCCTAGGTCGCATAGTGCTGGATCTGGCTCTGGAGAGAAAAATGCCAAGGAAGCTTAATGGTAAGGTCTATGAAACAGAATTGTGACCAGTATTACTGTCTTATACAGAAACTTGGGCAGTAAGGGCAGAGCAGTTGAAGAAGCTCAGGGTGATGGCTATGAAATGCCTGAGATGGGTGATAGGATGCAAAGAAATGAGGACAAAGGAGCAGAATCCACAATAGCTCCAATTGCAGAAAAGGTTAAAGAAAACAGATTTTGGTGGTTTGGGCAAAAGTACAGCAAAGCAGAAGACAATCTCAAGAAGACGATTTGGTACAGACAGGAAGAAGGCAATAGGTATTTAGATTGTATGAGAAAAGACCTGCTACAGTCAGGCATGAGTATTGAAAAAGGTAGGAAAGTGGCACTGAATAGATAGAGGTATTGATAGTTGGCATGACACCCTGACCCCATGTAGAAAATCTGATAAAGGGTGGTGGTAATGATGATGATGAATTTATTTTTGTGGTGGCTGAGTCTTCCCTATACAAAGGGGCTGTGTCTTCTGCATACAGCTATTATTTACTTTTTTTATGAAAACATGTGTCTCTATAGATTGCACACCTAATTTTACACTTTCCTTTCACTTATCCACTACCATTTGAAGTAGAATATTAAAAAAAAAAACCTGATTACAATATTCAGAGTGCTCCTACAAGCAGCAATACAACATATCATCCAAGTTCTTATTGTCTGAAATGCCAGTGTGTCTCCTTATTCATTTACTTCATTCCTTGATTATTTTCTAGAAAAACATAGCTTTTTTACAAAAATCAGAACAAAAATATGAATCAAACAGCAAAAAAAAAAAAAAAACAGCAGGGAAAGTAGTGTACTGTGTTCTCACAGAGCATGCCCAGTACCTATCTTGGATGTCCCAGACTTCCAGAGAAGGGCGGAAGAGCATTAACGTTATTTTATACAATGACACAATAACATGATTTAGAAAAGTTGATACTTTTTTCTTAAATAATGTCATAGTATAATAACAATAATCCACTCTTGTGTGAGGGTAATGCAGGATTTACTGATGGTTGGCTTTGTTTAATCACTCAAGCTTCATCCTCATGATCAAACCTGCCTTAGCCACACTCAGTTGTGTATCATTGCTATAACATACTTAGTAATTTTATATTCATGTAATTATATAGTGATTTGAAGATATAGTATTATAGTGCAGTCCATCATCTCTAGATAATATTACTGTACCTTCTATGGATGACATAAATGCATAGCCATTGCATAAATGACAAGTGAACATCTAAAGCTTATTAGATATTGATAAATGAATACATTTGCACTGGCTACTGCTGAAACACACTGGGTTTCTTCATTCATCAAGACCAAGGAATCTACCCTGTTAAATTTTAAACTGATCTCTTCTAATCTCATCTTTTGAGACTCATTAAGAGTCAAAGTGCTGACTAAATTAACTGTACTGATCTCCTTGTATATCCACACAGACTTAAAATCATGAGAACATATCACTGATAACGATTTCCAACTTAAAATCATAGGAACATATCACTGATAATGATTAAATCATAGGAACATATCACTGACAATGATTCCAAGGCACCTCTTTATCACATAGTAACTGACATTATGCCAGACTAGCTAAGTAAATAGTTCTTATATTTCTCCACTAGTTTTAAAGCAGATATACCTTGGAACAGAGCTGAAACTGAATCATTTAGCACCCAGTGATGGTCCCCAATTTGGTACCCTGCTCTCTCATTTGTTCAAGTTGAAAGCAAAAAAATCAAAAAAATTGGCTGTACCCCTAGTCTGGTGCTACAAGTCAGATCACCACACCCGCAGCTCCTCAGCTGAAGTGAATAAAAGGACTTTTAATATCTTTAAAAGGTATGAAGCCAATTGTTTCATTTTTAGCAAACAACTTGCTTCAGCTTAACAGTACCCACACACAAACCACTGAAAGTCTGCTTCAGTAATACCGATACTCAGAATGAAAATGCAGTAACTGTACTTCATGATCACACCCCAACACCTCATACCCAGAGCAACTGCACATAATGCCCTGCCCTTAATACTTTTCTGCCTAGGAATAATCTTAGACCCTACAAAATAATTTGCAAAATATATAGACAATATCATAAATATGACCTTATACCAACTGAAACTGAGCTGTATGATATCACATCTCCATACCCTTTACAGCAGGAATGGCTACAGCCAAAAACATACTCATTCTAAAAGTCAGATATTGACTACCTCTGTTAGCTTTCCACTCATATACTGATACACAAAAAGTACAAATTACTGTTAAAAAAATCAACGGTTTTGCTATACTAATCCAACCACTGAGACACCACTGCCAATGTTTACAGAAAAATAACTGTCTACCAGTAACTGTAACAGCAAAGTTCTTCCTTGGCACACAAATCTATAAACTGCTAAAACAGAGCTGTCCCCCCTCCAAAAAAAAAAAAAAAAACAGTCACATATTAAACAGTTTAACTACATACTGAAAGAGAGTCAAAAAGAAGGATTACCTTGCACAGGAGATAGAGCATTTTGTAACTTAGGACCAGCCACCTGAAATAAAGCACCTTCTGAAATTAGACAACAAAGCAGATAATCAACTCTCCAGCTGACGCAAACATCCTTCAAAAAGGTCTCACAGAGACGGATAACTGGTGCCAGAGCCATGGTCTAAAGCTAAATGCCAAAAAGTGTATAGTCATACCCTTTGGCAAAAACAATGTGCCCACAAATTACCACATAGGTGGTAAACCATTAAGTACAGAGAAAGTAATTAGGGATCTGGGGACCCAAATTGATAGCAATCTCTCCTTTGACAACCACATTGCCAAAGTGGTTAGAAAGACCTTCTACATAGTCCACCTCATCATGAAAGGATTCACATCTAGATCAAGAGAGGTAATCGTGCCCCTTTATTCATCCCTCATCAGGCCCATCATAGAATACAATGCCCCCTTTGGGATGTAACTTACCCGACACCTGCAGCAATTAGAAAGACCCCAAAAGTACCTCACCAGGAGGATCAAGGGACTCAAACAGATGCCATATGCTGCTTGGTTAAAAAAACTCCAGCTCTACTCAGTTGCATACCACCTACTTTGAGGCGATCTATGCCTGACATATAAAGCTATGTCCAACCCAGAATTAATGGACATGCTCCACCTCAGTAAATCTAAATCCCTTAGAGCCACGCGCTCGAGGGACTTGAACCTCAGCACAGAAATAAATAGAACATGCTGGAGGGACAGATTCATAACCCAGAGGTTCCCTTCACTCTGGAATAGAATTCCAATTCATGTTAGGCAGAGCACTTCACTGACTCTCTTCAAGAAGAATCTTGATGAGTGGATGGGGGATCATAGGTTTGTCCCGGGGATTACTTCCGTGTCCCTATTAGACAGAGGCACAGTAAACTAAACTTTAAAAAGGGCACAGTATACTCAAATCAAGGGGTGGCATAAGCCAAACACAATCGGGCTAGGCTTATAAATGCCCCAGGGCCGATAGCCTAGTATGAACCTATGAACCTATTTAAGAGTCATTCAAAACCAAATTAAAACAATGTCTGTTCAGTACCACCAAATGCTCATACTTTCTAGAGATGAGGGCTAACTTTTCACTTTATAGCTGGCTTGCTTCCTATGTAAAATAATTGTATACTGCTGACTATGACTTGCAAATGTTTTCACATGTATAATTTGCCTTTTGTAACAGATTGAACAAGCTTTAGGTATGGTTTTATGTCAGCTTATGATTATGTGGACACCGTATTATTTGTAATACACTAATGTGCCCAGGTTATGGCTGAAAAGGGTATGACAAATAGGCCACGTACATAACAAACTGAAATAAATAAATGCATACATACATACATACATAATTACTTGAAATGCATGCTACTATGGAATAGATATAATGGTAACAGGACTTAGCAACTACATTTTCAAGATAAGTACCATGAGTAGCTTATTGTGTCCTTTGTGTATGTGTGTATGAATGTATGTATTTATCTATTTATTTTTTTACCGGGGTCGAGTATTGATCAGATTTTATCATTCACAGGTTCATTACAGGATACATACATTGCAAAAACAGTAATGCAAGATTACAGGTAGAAATAAGTTCTACAGTAAACTCAAAAATAGTTCAAATTCAGTAGATAGTCTTCCTGCCAAATACCTTAACCTTGCTGCTGTAGCCATAGCCTATCTAGTCAGTATTCTTATTAATAGGCTGACCACAGAAGCATAGGTTCATAGGTTCATACTAGGCTATCTGCCCAAGGGCATTTATAAGCCTAGCCCAGAGTTTTGTGGCTTTCGCCACCCCTTTAGTTTGAATGATACTAAGCCCATTATGTTGTTGTGCCTCTGTCAAGCAGTGACATTGAGGTAATCCCTGGAGTATATCTGTGATCTCCCATCCATTGGTCAAGATTTCTCTTGAACAAGGCCAGCGAGGTGCTCTGCCTCACGTGTACCGGGATTTTGTTCCACAGCATGGGGAGTCTCTGGGTGATGAATCTGTCCCTCCAACACGTCCTATTAATAACCGTGTCAAGGTTTAAGTCTCCCGCCCTTGTAGTTCTGAGGGATCTAGACTTTTTGAGGTGGAGCATGTTCATCAGTTCTGGGTTGGACATGGCCTTGTATGTCAGGCACAGGTCACCTCTGAGCAACTGAATAGAGCTAGAGTTTTCAGTTGGGCAGCATAAGACATATTTTTGAGACCCTTTATCCTTTTGGTGAGGAACTTTTGGGGCCTTTCCAGTTGCTGCAAGTGTCGGGTCAGATACATTCCGAATGGGGCATTGTACTCAATCATTGGTCTGATGAGTGATGAGTACAGGGGGACGATGACCTCCCTTGATTTAGATGTGAATCCCTTCATGATCATGTGGGCAATGTAGAAGGTCTTCCTAACTACTTTGGCAACGTGAGTGTCAAACGAAAGGTTACTGTCAACCTGGGTCCCCAGATCCCTGATAACCTCTTCTGTGCTCAGTGGATTGCCACCTATATGGTAGCTGGGGGTAACCTTGTTTTGGTATGACTATGCATTTTTTGGCGTTTAACTTTAGTCCATGGCTCTGGCACCAGTTATCCGTTTCTATGAGACCCTTCTGTAGAATATCTGTGTCAGATGTGTTCTCGACTATGGCACCCAATTTGCAGTCATCTGCAAATTTTGTCAGCCATAACCCTCCTGTGTTTGCTTGTACTTCTGAGAAGTAGATGCCGAACAAGAGTGGGCCCAGGACTGAGCCTTGTGGGACACCACTTGTGACAGGTTTTGAGTCTGAGCATATGTCCCAATCATCTGGAAAAGAATTCTTCTTTATCCCACCGCATTAAAGAGGTAACTCTTCAGATCTATCAAACTATTGCCCCATTGCTATTTTATTGTCCCTATCTGAACTACTTTTGAAATATGTCTATACACAGTTCATCAATTATCTTCTCCTTAACAAACTTCTTACCCCAAATCAGCAGTGTTTCAGACGAAATTACAGCACCACAACTGCACTCTTATCCTTTATAGACACCATAAATTATGCCAGAGATTCTGCCCAACTTGTGCCTGCACCATTTTATATCTCTCCAAAGCATTTTACAGGTTTTTCACACTAAACTTTTATACCAACTATCCTCACTTGGTCTCTCATCTCCCTGGCACATATTATTTGCAAGTTATCTGCCATTTAGATAATAGTCAGTAAAATTACATGGTTCCGTTTCTTTCTTCCCTTCTGCCAAATATCGCTGGAGTGTCCCAAGGCTCCATCCTTGGGCCACTTTTTTCCACATCTTTATAAACAACCTCCATACATCTTTCTGTCAAGTCTCTTTAAACCAATATACTGATGATTCAGCTATCATCTTCTCAGCAAATAACCTTACCGACCTTCAACAAATTACCCAAGATGCTTTTTCAGTCATTGAACTCTGGCTAAATAAATCTCACACTGCTAATTAACCTCCCACCAAAAAAATAAAATATAGTAGAAAGCAAATATTCTACTCACGCTGAAGGCATTTTCAGGTCAAACGAAACAAAATCTGTAAAAATCCTGAAGCAGCACCATGGCTAAG
This sequence comes from Protopterus annectens, assembly GCF_019279795.1. NCBI lineage: Eukaryota > Metazoa > Chordata > Ceratodontiformes > Protopteridae > Protopterus > Protopterus annectens. The sequence continues at coordinate 1,621,351,302 of NC_056726.1, forward strand.
GCTGTATGAAGACACAAAGGCTTGAAAGCAAATGTAGTTTAATTTCGAACAAACAAAACAAAATGCCTGAGTACAAAGATGAGCACTTTCGGTGAGACTTCGCCTTCTTCAGATCATATCGTGCAAAGGTCAATATTGGTTAAAATAACTGTAAATATCCAATCATATCTGTTACAAATGACACACCTTCAAAAATCAACAAATCAAAAAGTCGATCGTAAAACCAGGAAGCATTGTGACAGAAAATATGCCTAGCCAATCCTGGTCTAGGAAGGGTTCAATTAACCAATAAAAATAAAACTTTCTTGGATTTAAATAAAATGTACTATAAAACCTTAAACAGATTCAAAATATTACCCTCTGGGTTTGTACTGCAAATAGTGACTACCATATTGTTCTTAAAGTGGGATAGACTGATACTGCCCCCACCTAATGTCCACCAGTTTTTGTGTGGTAGCTTATTTATGTAATGTTAGTTCAACACAGTTATTCTACTTTTTTAAACTGTTGCCTCATAGACATCAGTCTACGAGTATTTTTATGGGTCCATTTTTGGTTCTAGCTGGTTGACACAACTTCCAATAATGTTGAGTGGAAGTGTTTTTGTGTGTGATTTGCTCAAGCCTAGGGGCGTCCGGTTTTTGCTTGCATATTAGCTTGTTGTGTTGACTTGTGAATGGTTTGTCTTTTGATACAGTGATATATACAGATGCATGGTATTTGGTTGGCATCAATGGTTTTGTCTGTATTTTCATGGCAACACACGTTTAGCACATTTTGTAATAGAGTGGGTTTTGATTGTATTCCAACACATTACTGCTGAGTACATTTGGTGTGTATATGCTGACAGCAAAAAGATTAAAGCGACATTTTGGACTGATATACTGTGGCTTTTTGTATTATCATGGACATTTTTTCATGGGAGTTTTGACTGAGTGCATTAGGTATGTGTATGTTGACATTGATAGGATTAATGCAACATTTCACACTGATATGCTGTGGCTTTTTGCAATTTCATGGATTTTTTTCATGGGGGTTATTGCATATTAATTTTAGTTGATTATTTATGAGTTCTCTTTCAATTAATTGAGTCTTGGAAACACAGAATTAAATTTAAAATAGAGCTCATGGGCTCTTTGTTGATTGTTTTTTTCTTTTTATTTTCTGTATGTCCATTATCCATTGACTGATTTATGGACACACTGAACAAGGATTTGGGCAGGTTGATGGGCTTTTTGTTGATTGGCCATTCTCTTCTAGTGTTTACTTTGATTGGCCTTGCCGTGAATCCAGAGAAGACCATAGCAGTGAATGCGGATGGCCTTTGCTTCTTATTTTATACAGCTTTTGTCTGAACTGATGACTGGCTGACAGTAACTCAGCCAGCACCAATCATATGAAATAAGGCATGAATGCGGAAGTAACTGCAATAATGAACTGAGATATGGACACACTGAACCAGATTTTAATTAGAGTTGATGGGCTCTATGTAGATTGGCCATTCTTTTCAATCATCTAATTAGATTGGCCTTTACTGCAAATGTGGACGACACCATAGCCATGAAAGCAGATGGTCTCCATTTGTTATTTTGTATAGCCCTTATTTGCATTTATGATTGGCTGAATGTCATTCAGCCAGCACCAATTATTTGATTTCAGGTGTCAATGTGGAAGTGACCGCAAGATTTTATATCGTAGGAGAAACGTTTATTAATTAATTTTTTTAATTATTCCCTTTTGCACCGACCTCCTTTTTGAATCAATTTTATTGTGAATAGAGCCATAGCCATGACAACAGATTTGTTCCTGTCCTTAGTTGTTGATTTTGTTCAGCATTTAGTTGCTTCTTGTTTAATTGGCTGAATCACGGATTTATTGGGGTTTCATTGGCCATTTATTGATTGACCATGCCATGCGTTTGTATGATTTGATTGGGTCTTACTGTGAACAGGGGAGAGGCCTTATCTGCCAATGCGGACAGCTTCAGACTTTTGATTAAAATAGTTTTAGGTGAATCACTGATTGGCAGAAAGTAATTCAGAAAGCACGTACAGCATAAATCCAACTAAATACAGAAAAGACCGTAGAAGTGATATGAACAGTCTATCCTTATAGGTATACTTGCATTTTTCTAAATACATAATGTTTTACCTATACGCCAAGTGAATGTATTGAATGAGAAGGACCATAGCTATATGAATGGACAGCTCTTACTCATTAAGCTAATGCAAATTATAATATTTTGGCCAAATTTTAATTATAATCATAATATTTTGGCCAAATTAACAACTGAGTTTGTGCACTGAAAGACCAATATTTTTATATTTTAATAGTTACTTCTATGCTACCAGTATAAATTTAAGTGTTTCAGCCAAAGTAATAATTTATCTAGTTAATGCATTGATACATTTTAATGCCATCAGTAGGATTAGCCCTAACTCCAATAGAAAATATGTCAGTCCATTTACTAAATAAATAAGGGTTAGGCAGGCTTTTATTCAATAATACTACAAGTTGCTTTTTAATGTTGCTTGTGGCCATAGCCGTAACTGCAGCTTTGAATGCTCCCTGCTACAGTATCTCTATTTGGCCGATTTTGATTGGCTGTTTGAATCCTAAATAAATCACTGATTGGTTTATCCAGCTACTGCTTTAAGTAATGTAACTGCGAATGTGGATGTATCCTTTTTAGATTTTATGAGTCTATTTTCCATTAATAGCAAGTAAATATAGTTATTTTATTACTCTACTTAACTTTTAATTTTCATTGTATATGTTTTTATAAGAGGGCTGTGTAAACTATTACACTTAAACATGGAAGCAGATTGAATTATGCATTCATTTATGCATTTACACATGTACCAAATCTAAAATATCCAGAGGGTAATATTTTGAATCTGTATAAGGTTTCATAGTATATTTTATTTAAATCCAAGAAATTTTTATTTTTATTAGTTATTTGAACCCTTCCTAGTCCAGGATTGGGCTAGGCATATTTTCTGTTACAATGCTTCCTGGTTTTACGATTGACTTTTTGATTTGTTAATTTTTGAAGGTGTATCAGTTGTAACAGATATGATTGGATATTTACAGTTATTTTAACCAATATGGACCTTTGTACTATATGATCTGAAGAAGGCGATGTCTTGCTGAAAGCGCTCATCTTTGTATTTAGGCCTATTGTTTTGTTTATTCAAAATTAAAATATGTTTGTTTCAAGCCTTTGTGTCTTCATACAGCCTTAGCCATGGTGCCACTTCAGGATTTTTACAGAAAAAAAAAATATAGTACTCTTTTTCCTAAAACCCAAACAAAAAAACAAAAATAACATCACAATTCATGCCCGCAATAACACTCTAATCCAAGCAGTCCCATATACCAATCCTCTAGATGTAATCATTAATGAAAACCTAAAATTGACCTCCACATCCAGGATAACATAAAATAAAAACACATCAAAAATGAGGTATATTCTGCAGACATACTTCTCTTCTAAACCAGCCCACTATTATCACTCTTGCATATACCTACATATTACCTTCCTTCTTATATGGTGCTAATATTTTCACTAGTGTCCAGACCTCTCTCATATCAATATGAGAAGCTTTTTACAATAAAATAGCTAAACTTGCAACTGGTTTTACATATTTTACCAACTATTGGCCCTCAATTTAATTGCTGAAATTGATTTGAGTTACATCACCTCACCTTCATCCAACTCTTAACAACCCATAACATTATCTATAAGCCAGTCACTACCTGCCCTGCACTAACTCTGTTCTGACTAGCTACTTCCCCACTAGATCTCTAAGATCCACAGATAAATTATTTCAGTATACAGCACCCCCCAAAAAAAATGCTGGAAAAAATATCTAGTCCTTATCCATTTCCATAACTTGGAATAACCATCCTTAAATATATGAACAAACTCTGACTTTGTCTCATTTAAAATAAGTTTAAAAGAATTTTTAAGCAAAGCTTGGATTTGCTCCAGCTCAGATCTCACTATAACTTCTTTCTCTTTTCCTTACTTTCTCTTCTCTCTTTTAACTAACTCTGCACTACAATCAGAACTTTGTATTTTTCTTCTTACTCCCTAGTCCTTCATCTATAAATTCATGTCCACATCCTCTGTTGTGACTTCCAATGTCATCCTTTCTTCTTACTTTAGCTCGGTCTCTCTCTCTGTCTCTCTCATGCACCCTGTTACCTGCCTTGCCTTCTTTATTTTCACTTTTTCTGCATATTTACTTTCACATTGCCCTAAATAGCCTTTCTATTTCCCCTACTGTACTATTAAACTGCAATTGTATGAGTTTCTATTCTTCTTGACTGCCAATCTACATGCCAATCCTTTTTGCTAAATTGTGTATCACATTGTTTTAATAATGCAGGCTTCTTCTTCTTTTGGCTTTTCCCAGTTAGGGTTCGCCACAGTGGATCACCAGTCATGATTGGCAGTGGAGTTTTACGGTGTCAAGTTGCCAGCCCGGTGCCCAGCCTTCCACAGAAGGTACACACATGCACACACTCACACCTAGGGCCAATTTAGAGTGTCCAATCCACCTACAGCATGTCTTTGGGATGTGGGAGGAAACCAGAGCATCAGGAGGAAGCCCACGCGACCACAGAGAGGACATGCAGACTCTGCACAGAAGGCACCACAGCCGAGGATCAAACTGGAGAACCTCTTGCTGTGAGATGGCAACGCTAACTGCTGCACCACAGCGGCCGCCCGTTTTAATAATGCAGCCTGTTACTTTAAAATTAAGCAGATATGTTTTCCCACTGTCTGTCAAAAATCCTTCCAATTCATACTTCTCTCTCCTTTTATGAATTTAAAAATCTTCTTATTGAAGTCTGTCATCTAGAACTATTGACCATTAAATCAAGATCCATCGGGAATACATCTTCATATAATATGCGATACAAGTTACATGAATTACTAGGCAAATAATTTGTTAACTTAGGATTCTGTTTCTGTATTATAAGATTTATAAAATGTACTTCTGTGAATGTCTTTGTAAATACATTAGTTTTGTTTGTTAATATACATTTTTTCTTTATTTTCTCATTTAAGTATCAATATTTGTGAACATCTTATGAAAGTATTTGTTTATATTTGAAAATTAATAAAGTTATTTAAAAAATCCTTCCAATTAGATGTACAATTTTTATTGATATGTTTGTCTATTTTTCACATATTTTATGAACTTTTTATTTGCTTATACAAGTTTTGAATCTACTCTTGGAATTTTTCTTCCCTGGCCTCTGCTGAAAATGGGTTCCTGGACCCAGTCAGATCTTCTCGGTAAACAAATGTCAAATAAATAAGTACAATGACATAACATAACATCATAACATAGATATAAATTTTGTATATGTGTAGATATATAATAAGAAGTAGTAAACCTTCAATCTCTACATACTAAAGGTGTCTAAACCTCCTTCTCCTTAAGCAAGAAAAGAGTCTTGACAGGAATTCTTCTAATTGGTTATATAGTAACCTGACTATAGCTCCATTAAGGAAACACCTGTGCACTCTGGTCCATTCCATCTTCCTGGGTACAGAAGTCACACAGAGATGTGCTCCATTTTCATTACTTTTTATGATTTAAATTTTGGATTGATTTACAAAAACTGTTACAAGAGTAGAAAATGTAATATAATATAATATAATATAATATACTATATTAGTCAAATCAAAGTAAACTTTATTGTCATTTAGAATCCGCAACAAGTACAACGAAATTAAGTTACTCCAGGCTGTATGTGCAAACATCCAACATTTACAACAATTCACATTACTACATTTAGAAATTCCTACTACATACTATCTACTGCTTCATATATCAACAGGCACAGTATTTATTGCACAGAATTCCATGGGATTCTGTTGGCACTAGTGTAAGGAAACACAATATTTATTGCACAAAAAATTCACAGCTGTTACTTTTTGCACAGGATGCTGTGTTAGCATCAGCAATATTGTAAATAAATAAGAATATACTCTGTTAAATTAATTGCACAGTGTATTTAAGACCTTTTAAGGTTATTGCACAAAAATATGCTTCTCACTCATCATATTACCTACTGTTCCTGATGTCAAGTGATATGTAAATTGTTGTTCGAGTTCATAGAAGCTTCTGCTAAATCTGGACATTTTGCAATGTATGCTATAATAACACCTCCCAGATGTTAAGTGCAGGAACAGTTCATATGTAGGATGAGTGCAGTCCATGACTATTTTCCTGACTCTGTTGAGAGAAGTACTGCTGCATGTCTTGAATAGATGATTGAGTGGTCCTGCTAATCCTTTCTGCTGCTGTTACCACCCTTTGGAGGCACTTGCGGTCTGTGGTGGAGCAGTTGACATACCAAGCTGTAAAACACTTTATCAGGATGCTCTCAATTGTGGCACTGTAGAAGGTCATAAGAACAGGGGCTGGCAGATTTGCTTTTCTCAACCTTCGCAGAAAGTGTGGGCATTTCTGTTCTTTCTTGACGATGACATTTGTAACAGACCAAGACAAATCTTCCGAGATGTACGCCTGAAAAAGCTTGGTGCTTTTTACCCTCTCCACTGTTTCCCCATTGATTGTGAGTGGAGAATGTTTCTTATGGTTCTTCTGAAATTCACGATTACCTCCTTGGTCTTATTTAGATTGAGTGCCAGATTGTTGTTATGACACCAAGTTATCAGTTGTCTCACCTCCGCTCCATAGGCTCCTCATTACTGATGAGACCCACAACTGTGGTATCATCTGCAAACTTGACTATATGATTGCAGCTGTACTTGGCAGTGCAGTCGTACATTAGCAGAGTGAAATGCAGAGAGCTTAGAACACAGCCTTGAGGTACACCTGTGCTCAAGGTGATATTGTTACAGGTGTTCTTTCCTGCACATACTGTTTGTGGCCTTTCAGTAAGGCAGTCCAGAATCCAATTGCACATTGGAGTGCTGACACCTAGTTGAGTTATCTTCTCTATCAGTTGCTGAGGTGTGACTGTGTTGAATGCCAAGCTGAAATCAATGAATAACATGCGCACATAGTTGTTGTTTTCCATGTGGTCCAATGATAGATGGAGGGCCAGTGAAATAGCATCTATCATGGATTGATATGGTTTGTACACAAACTGAAGTGGGTCCAATGATGATAGAAGTCTGGATATTAAATGGTCCTTGACCAACCTTCTAGGCACTTCATAATTGCTTGACTTGTTTATTTGCCCATGACATTTTCACAACCATTATAAGAATTACCTTGTGTCTCTTCTGAGCATGCTTGAATATTGTTCTTAGATGTTGATCCTACCCACTTTGCAAGAACGTTTCACAAGTCATGCACCACACTTTTTGTTAAAAAAAATCTTATCTCTGTCCGTACATGATTTTCCAACACTACTGTGTAAATCTGTACTTTAATTTTCTACGGTAAAATAAAGAATAAATTGTTTGGCTTTCTGATAAGACTGGGAATGTATTACAATGATAATTTTTTAAAAGCTCCTGGTATACCCAAATGTTTTGAAACAGTTTTAGACACATTTATAAAACATGTTATTTTTTTAATAATATGGGTACTATAATTGCAGGGCAGATAAAATACTATATACACTACCGAAACAGATTCTAGTAATTTCCATTAAAAGACAAGATATTTTAAAGACACTGGTGATATAAAACACATATTTTTCTGGTCATATCTAGTCAAAAAAAAACTTTTGATTTGGATTCTTTTTAGTAACTTAATTGCCTTTCTTTCTTTTCTGATGAAAAAAGTATATATAACCAAATAATACATAAAATTTCCTAAACAGGAAATGAGTTTAAACTTCTTATTTCTAAAAAGGATTATCTTTTTCTTACATGTTGAATTTATGAAGTGGGAGGTTCTGTAAATTTGCTCAAGAGGGAGACAGAGCAGTAAGATATTGAAATGGGGTTGCTGGAGTTCAGACAGAGAAGTAATCATGCATTTAAGCACCTGATGTGAATAACTTGATGAATGAGGAAGACTGTAGGGATAACAGTGACAGAGTGAAATCCAACACATGAACATTGAGGTTACAGCTAATATGTTACAGAAAAGACAGTGATAGATGTACAGAATAAGGAACCTCAAGACGTATTATGCTGTGAGTGACAAAACTACAACCTGTGCAAATTGTTCTTCATTGTCAGCTAAATCTTCCATTACTGCTTTTGGAAAATGGATGCAAAACATTAGAATTTACTTGTGGAAATTATCTGGATGTCTGCATTTACACCTTATGATAATCTAATCTCACAGACACACACACACACACACACACACACACACACACAGAAATGCAATCACTGTGTAATATGTGTGTGTGTGTGTGTGTATATATATATATATATATATATATATATATATATATATATATATATATATATATATATATATGCATATATAAATATATGCATGCATACATGTGTGTGTGTGTGTGTGTGTGTGTGTGTGTGTGTGTGTGTGTGTGTGTGTGTGTGTGTGATTAGATTATCGTAAGCTGTAAAAACAGACAGCCAGATAATTTTCACAAGTAGAGTCCAATGTTTTGCAGCCATTTTCCAAAAGCACCACCATTAAATAAATAAATAAATGCACAGAGGTAAACCCTTTGCCTCTAAAGTGAAAGGTAATTTCACTGAATGCTCTCATCACCAGCATTGTCCTGGAAAAATAAGATGTGGTGCACTCCTGAAATCTAAAAGGGCTAAGTGAACTGAAGTAGCTGTCTCTTTAATATACACATGCATACACACATATACACACAAATGCATGCATGTGCATTCACACAAACTGCCATACACACACACATTTACATTTATGAAGTGGTTTGAGAAACATTTAAATCTGCTAACTGCTAACAGAGATGTGTGAAATATCATGTAAGACATAATGGCACTGAGCTACCCTAGGTATGCTGCACTATTGTCATCTTATACACTGAAATGTGCTTCTACTTTTATGTGCAATTACAATATAGATATATCTATTTATTTATCTATATAAGATAGGTGTGTGTGCATATATACATATGCCAGATCTATATTTGTATATAAAAACAAGCGTGCAGGTGGTATAGCAATCATCTATAAAAATTCCCTAGCCATCACCTTACTCCTACAGGGGGTCCAAATGGAGAGATGATAAATCAGCAAGCAAAGCACAGCAATGTTGCTGGAACTGAATTCATCCTCAGGTCTTGGTGAGTACCTTGATGAGGTGGACCCTGTTTTTTACAAAATCTCACCAAGATGACACTGATATATAGACTATATTTTATGTAACATATATTATGGACAGAAGTAGGTTAAAAATAAAAAAGACAGCTGGGTGCACAGGACCCAGGATAAAAATGTACCCAATCCTGATAGGCATACTGGTGTCAGGAATGGAAAAAAAAATAACAGTGCAGAATCCTCAAGACACGGAAACATTCCTACAACAGGGTTAGGTCAGGCTCAGGTGGAGGATGCCACCCCCTTGTTGTAGAAGGAAGAAGTATCCACAAAAATCACAAAAACTGAAAGGTCAAAAAAGAGCCTAAAGATGAGAGAGTGGACTATTGAGGATATGAGAGAAATCATGGATTGTTACTATTATGCAAGAATCCCAAGATTTTGAGACAGAAGCTATACACAAAGATTAAGTGAGAAATTAGAGGAAAGAAAAATACTTGCACAAGAAAAACTGTCAGAAGCTTCAGATAAAAATTGACATCATAGTATAGCAGATTTATAAAAATATTATATAGACCAAGAAACCTTGGCCCATTTGAAAAAAAAGAAGCAACCGAGGAAGTGAAAAAATATGAAAAACAAAATCTAGAGATTTTTGAAAGGAATAACAAAGAAATATGGACATGGAAAAGAAGGAGAAATCTGATATGGTACAATATTTATGCAAAGGAAAATGCCAAATTAATCAATACAAAAAAGCAGCCCCAAAAATATTCAAAGAGAAATGCAGGCAAAGGCATCCAGATATGGAAAAATAATTAAAAAAATAACAGAGGAAAAATAGAATAGATAGAGCAATGGATCCTGAAATTAAGCAGAAAGCAATGGAGTGGGAGACATCTGATTAGTTGCCATATGAAGATAGTGTGGAGCCTTCCATAGGAAACCATTACAAAAGTTCTGCTGGAGTTCCAGAGCACAGGAAGGAACAGGAAACTGTGTCAACTCTGACACAGTCAGTGTTGTGGAGTGATAGGCCAGTGAGTTCCAATATGAAAAAGCAACAGAATACACAGGAAGAAACTGAAGAGTATGTGGCACAGGAAGATGCCCTGGAACTTTCTGTAAAAGGGGCAGGAAATGGAGAACAAAGAATGTGCCCTCAGTTTAGAAGAAAATGTTCTAAGAGAAGAGTTGCTTGAGGTAATAAAGATGGACATACATATTAAGATTAATGAAAGAAATAGACTACAGAAAGTCAATAAACCCAACAGTTAGAAGTTTGATAAACCAAATTAACACAGCAATTAGGACTGTTCATAGAGATTCGTGCAATATAACAGAAGCAAATAGGATATATTATTGTGCAGTTAAATTAATAACTGATAAAAGTCTTACCACAAAAACACAGGCCAGTAAGGGAAAGAAAGGGGAAAAATCACATGTCATCATGGATGTACTGAATAGAGAAAACTATAAAGCAAGAAAAGAAGTGTCACTATTAGTAGAGTATAGAAGAGGGAGCAGATCAACAAAAATACTCAGAAAGATAGATGTCATAAAAGCAATGCGTAGCATCTGATCAAGATGACGATCTATCATGCACTATTGCAAACAATAAGCTAAAAATATCAGCACAGGCAGAAAAACTTAGAAGATACGTGTATAAATGTAAAGGAAAAGTACAACATAAGCAATTTATTGATGACCCAAAAGCTTTTATAGAGAAATAAGAAACAAGGAAAAGGAATTAAAACATCACCAAAAAAAGAAAAAGAAATAGCTACATTTTGGAGAAGTATTTATGAAGATCCTGTGGAACATAAAAACAATGCTGAATGGACAGAAGAAGTAAAACAAAGAAAAATAAGTTCAAATGTGCAAGATACAAAATGAGATGAAGTAACAGCCGGAGAGATTGGAATAAAGGTAAGAAAAGCCACTAAATGGAAGACCCCAGGCCCATATGCAGCACCTAACTTCTGGCTATAAGTATTGACATCTTACATGAAGATTTAGCCTTGAATAAAAACTATTTACATGCCCACTCTGAACAGACACCAGCCAGTTTAACAAGAGGAAAAACAATACTCCTACTTAACAGTGAGTCTGCAACCTACCCTAAAAACTATAGACCAATAACTTGCCTTCCAATGATGTATAAACTATACACTAGAATTGATGCTGACAGAGATTATAGGCAGTTAGGAGAAAACTCAATCATGGCAATAGAACACAACAGGTAACAAAAGAAAATCATAGGGAACAAAGGATCATTTGTTGTTAAATAAAGTCATAATGGAGAACTGCAAGAAGGGGAAGAAGATAAGTATGGCATGGATAGATTACAAAAAATAGTTTGAGAGTATCCCACATCCATGGTAACATAGGTTCATAGGTTCATAGGTTCATACTAGGCTATCTGCCCGAGGGCATTTACAAGCCTAGCCCATAGTTTTGTGGCTTACGCCACCCCTTTAGTATGGGGAACTATACCCATTATTTTGCTGTGCCTCTGTCGAGCAGTGACACTGAGGTAATCCCTGGGGTATATCTGCGATCTCCCATCCATTGGTCAAGATTTCTCTTGAACAAGGCCAGCGAGGTGCTCTGCCTCACATATACCAGGATTTTATTCCACAGCATAGGGAGTCTTTGGGTGATGAATCTATCCCTCCAGCACGTCCTATTAATAGCCGTGTCGAGGTTTAAGTCTCTCGCCCTTGTGGCTCTGATGGATCTAGATTTTTTGAGGTGAAGCATATTCATCAAATCTGGGTTTGACATGGCCTTGTATTTTAGGCAAAGGTCACCTCTGAGCAAGCGGTAGATGACTGAATAGAGCTGGAGTTCTTTCAGTCGGGCAGCATAGGACAGATGTTTGAGACCCTTTATCCTTTTGGTGAGGAACTTTTGTGGCCTCTCCAGCTGCTGCAAGTGTCGGGTCAGATACATTCCGAATGGGGCATTGTACTCAATCATTGGTCTGATGAGTGATGAGTATAGGGAGACTATGACCTCCCTTGATCTAGATGAGAATCCCTTCATGATAAGGTGGGCAATGTAGAAGGTCTTCCTAACTACTTTAGCTACATGGGTGTCGAATGACAGACTACTATCAACCTGGGTCCCCAGGTCCCTGATAACTTCTTCTGTGCTCAGTGGATTGCCACCTATTTGGTAGCTAGGGGTAACCTTGTTTTCCCCAAGGGTATGACTATGCATTTTTTGGCATTTAACTTTAGGCCATGGCTCTGGCACCAGTTATCCGTTTCTGTGAGACCCTTCTGAAGGATATCTGTGTCAGATGTGTTTTCTACTATGGCGCCCAGTTTGCAGTCATCTGCAAACTTTGTCAGCCATAACCCTCCTGTGTTTGCTTGTACTTGGAAAAGTAGATGCCAAACAAGAGTGGGCCCAGGACTGAGCCCTGTGGTACACCACTTGTGACAGGCTTTGAGTCTGACATGGCGCCAGCAACTCTGACCCTGTGGGTTCTGTCACTCAGCCAGTTTGCAACCCATCTTGTGATGTATGGGTTAACATTTAAGCTGATGAGTTTTTCAATGATACCCGAGTGGGGTATTGTATCGAAGGCCTTCGCCAGATCGAGGTAGGCTGTATGGACTGCCTTTCCCTCATCAATGGCTTTGGTGACTGTTTCAAAAAAGTCAACCAAGTTTAGAAGGCATGATCTGCCTTTGACAAAGCCAAACTGGGATGGATCCAAAGTCTGCAAATTTCCTATGTCTTTATTTATGAGGTCCATTATGATCCTCTCCATGGCTTTGCAGATAAGGCTTGTCAAGCTAATGGGCCGGTAATTTCCAGGGTCGGTGGAGGCACCGCCTTTGTGAAGTGGGACCACAGTTGCAGTGGGCCACTCCCTGGGTACGTATCCAGAGTTAAGACTATGATTAAACAGCTGTCCTAGCTGTGGGTTTAATTCCTCGCTGAGTTAAAGTGGAGCACACAGCCGGGGACACCATCAGGTCCCATGGATGCTGTGTTTTTTGCTTTGGAGAGCAGTTCTCACTTGGGCGTTGGAGATGTTTGGGGGGCTGCAATCGCTTGGTATAGATATCTCTCCTTTTGGGGGAGGGGAGTTTGCACTGAACCTGTCAGCCAGTATGTTGGCAATGTCTGTAGGATCAGTAATCTTCACATCATTTTGAACTAGTTCTGAGCATATCTGGGAGTTTCCTCCCAGGTTTCTAACATAGCTAAAGAAGGCCTTATGATTGTCTTTTGAGTCTTTAGCTATTTTCTCTCAAAATTTGCTTTGGATGATTTTATGAGAGCTCTTAGTTTTTTACTTATAGTGATCAAGGGTGTCTTACCTTTTAAGGATTTTGCTCTATCTTGTAGTAGCTTCCTCCTTTTGTTGTAGAGTTTGTTTATGGCTGGGGTCCACCAGACTGGACGCTTGCCTTTGGTACAAAGAGTCTTTGTTTTGCTTGGGATTGCCTTATCCATGCAGTCCTGCAGGTGCTGGTAGAAGGCATTTGTAAGTGATTCAGCGGCTTGAGTACTGTTTTCCGCCGGCTCGGGGGCCTTAAAGGAGACCACACTAGTCTTTAGAAGTGTGAAGTCGGCTTTCGAGAAGTTCTTTACTGTGGTCTTTTTTATTTCAGGTGGGGGTGGGATGAGGACCTCCAGCGAGATTAGTTTGTGATCTGATCTCACCAGTGAGCGGTATACTTCCGGTGTTGAACATTGTGTTCCCATGTTCGTGATGATGAGATCAAGTATGTTTTCTCCTCTTGTGGGGATGGTGACTAGTTGTTCCATGGCATTTGAGTTTATGAATTCCAGGAACTTTTGGGCTAGGGTGTTTGGGCTTGAGTAGTGTTCCCAGTCTATATTAGGGTAATTGAAGTCACCTAGTATGATGGTGTTTGGTGATACATTTATCCCCTCTAGTGTTTTCAGGAAAGCCATGTGAGGTTCCTGAGTTGTGAGGGTGGCCTGTAACATGCTACAATTTGCAGAGCAGTCTTGCCTATGGTTAATTGCACCTGGATGGTCTCCGATGCATCGTGCGTTTCCACCAGTCTTGAGGTGTGGGTGTCCTTGATGAATATGGATACCCCCCCCTCCTTTCTTGGTATTGTCCGGATTTTGGGGCGGAGCATGATAAGACGTAAAACCTGATAGTGCTGGGGTGCTCTCAGGAGCCTTGAACCAGGTTTCTGTCACTGCACAGACATCGATGTTCTCCATACTGAGAAGGGCCTCGAGTCGTGCATTTTGAGATTTAGACTTCTGGCATTGAGCAGCATTACCCTTAGTTTTTTCCTTTTTGTGTTCTAGGGTGGTAGGTTTAGAATTTGAGCCTTGCCTAAAAAGGCACTACAGGGGTCCAAATGGAGAGATGATAAATCAGCAAGAAAAGCACAGTGATATTGCTGGAACTGAATTCATCCTCAGGTCTTGGTGAGTATCTTCATGCGGTGGACACTGTTTTTCACAAAATCTCACCAAGATGACACTGCTATATAGACTATATATTATGTAACATATATCATGGACAGAAGTAGGTTAAAAAATAAAAAAGACAGCTGGGTGCACAAGACCCAGGATAAAAAAGTACCCAATCCTGGTAGGCATACTGGTGTCAGGAATGGAAAAAATAACAGTGCAGAATCCTCAAGACATGGAAACATTCCTACAACAGGGTTAGGTCAGGCTCGGGTGGAGGATGCCACCCCCTTGTTGTAGAAGGAAGAAGTATCCACAAAAATCACAAAAACTGAAAGGTCAAAAAAGAGCCTAAAGATGAGAGAGTGGACTATTGAGGATATGAGAGAAAGCATGGATTGTTACTATTATGCAAGAATCCCAAGATTTTGAGACAGAAGCTATACAAAAAGATTAAGTGAGAAATTAGAGGAAAGAAAAATACTTGCACAAGAAAAACTGTCAGAAGCTTCAAATAAAAATTGACATCATAGTATAACAGATTTATGAAAAATACTATATAGACCAAGAAACCTTGGCCCATTTGAAAAAAAAGAAGCAACTGAGGAAGTGAAAAAATATGAAAAACAAAATCTAGAGATTTTTGAAAGGAATAACAAAGAAATATGGACATGGAAAAGAGGAGAGCTCTGATATGGTACAATATTTATGCAAAGTAAAATGCCAAATTAATCAATACAAAAAAGCAGCCCCAAAAATATTCAAAGAGAAATACAGGCAAAGGCATCCAGATATGCTAAAATAATTAAAAAAAATAACAAAGAGGAAAAATAGAATAGATAGAGCAATGGATCCTGAAATTAAGCAGAAAGCAATGAAGTGGGAGACATCTGATTAGTTGCCATATGAAGATAGTTTGGAGCCTTCCATAGGAAACCATTACAAAAGTTCTGCTGGAGTTCCAGAGCACAGGAAGGAACAGGAAACTGTGTCAACTCTGACACAGTCAGTGTTGTGGAGTGATAGGCCAGTGAGTTCCAATATGAAAAAGCAACAGAATACACAGGAAGAAACTGAAGAGTATGTGGCATAGGAAGATGCTCTGGAACTTTCTGTAAAAGGCGCAGGAAATGGAGAACAAAGAATGTGCCCTCAGTTTAGAAGAAAATGATCTAAGAGAAGAGTTGCTTGAGGTAATAAAGATGGACATACATATTAAAATTAATGAAAGAAATAGACTACAGAAAGTCAATAAACCCAACAGTTAGAAGTTTGATAAACCAAATTAACACAGCAATTAGGACTGTTCATAGAGATTCGTGCAATATAACAGAAGCAAATAGGATATATTATTGTGCAGTTAAATTAATAACTGATAAAAGTCTTACCACAAAAACACAGGCCAGTAAGGGAAAGAAAGGGGAGAAATCACATGTCGTCATGGATGTACTGAATAGTGAAAACTATAAAGCAAGAAAAGAAGTGTCACTATTAGTAGAGTATAGAAGAGGGAGCAGATCAACAAAAATACTCAGAAAGATAGATGTCATAAAAGCAATGCGTAGCATCAGATCAGATGAGGATCTGTCATGCACTATTGCAAACAATAAGCTAAAAATATCAGCACAGGCAGAAAAACTTAGAAGATACATGTATAAATGTAAAGGAAAAGTACAACATAAGCAATTTATTGATGACCCAAAAGCTTTTATAGAGAAATAAGAAACAAGGCAAAAGGAATTAAAACACCACCAAAAAAAGAAGAAGAAATAGCTACATTTTGGAGAAGTATTTATGAAGATCCTGTGGAACATAAAAACAATGCTGAATGGACAGAAGAAGTAAAACAAAGAAAAATAAGTTCAAATGTGCAAGATACAAAATGAGATGAAGTAACAGCCAGAGGGATTGGAATAAAGGTAAGAAAAGCCTCTAAATGGAAGACCCCAGGCCCATATGCAGCACCTAACTTCTGGCTAGAAGTATTGACATCTTACATGAAGATTTAGCCTTGAATAAAAACTATTTATATGCGCACTCTGAACAGACACCAGCCAGTTTAAAAAGAGTAAAAACAATACTCCTACTTAACAGTGAGTCTGCAACCTACCCTAAAAACTATAGACCAATAACTTGCCTTCCAATGATGTATAAACTATACACTAGAATTGATGCTGACAGAGATTATAGGCAGTTAGGAGAAAACTCAATCATGGCAATAGAACACAGCAGGTAACACAAGAAAATCATAGGGAACAAAGGATCATTTGTTGTTAAATAAAGTCATAATGGAGGACTGCAAGAAGGGGAAGAAGATAAGTATGGCATGGATAGATTACAAAATAGAGTTTGAGAGTATCCCACATCCATGGTAACATGTGCTTACAAATATATAAGATACTCCCATAAACTGATCAATTACATTACAGCAACCATGAAACAGTGGCAAACCAGTTTGCAGATTAACCATGATAAATGACAAATTATTATTGCAGGGATAACATTTCAAAGGGGGGATATTCCAGGGTGACTCTTTGTCACCACTGCTCTTTTGCCTTGCCCTTAACCCATTAATTATCCCGCTGCCTACTTAACAGATTAGGCCATGGCTACAATTTGGCTCTCAGAAAACAACAAAGTGGTCAAACTTTCTCAGATGATATAAAATGTCATTCATTCTTGATAAACATACAAACACAACCTTTAAAGCAGGAAAACTGCAGCACCAAGCAAATATCAACCTTGGACAGGAATGTGATATGCAAGTCCTTGAGCAAGACAGAGTGTATAAATATTTGTGAATTAATGAAGGATCTACAATAAAACATGAACAAATGTGAATAAAACTTAGTAAGGAATATTTTAGAAGATGAAAATTAATATTGAAAACAGTGCTGACATTTAGGAACAACGTCCAAGCTATAAACCAATCTGCTCTTCCTGTCCTAACTTACAGTTTTGGAGTGAATGACTGGTCCCAAAAGGTGTTGGATTGGTTGGACAGGAAAACAAGAAGGATGACTCATGCTTATTAAATGATTTATAAAAATTAGTGTATACCAGGACTGTATATTCCCTGTTCTCAAGGAAGTTTGGTCCTCCTTGAAATTGATTACATGTATTGATCTGCATTCATAGGGCTGCATACTTATCTACTGACTTCATAAGACCCAAGTGTAGTGAACATTTTAAAATATGAGGAGAATAAGTCTGCTATGACATCCCTTCTTAGTTTAGCAGAAGATATCAGTATCAAGTGGAAATGGAAATCAAACCAGAAGTTGGCAAAAATCAGAAAGCAACTGAATGTGCCGAAAAACAAATGAAAGAATATAAGATGAAGGGCAAGATAAGAAGACAAGAAATGTGGAACATGCATATATATAGTTGCAGATATTGAAAACTCTTGGAACAGCCTCATGTTGATCAGGAATGAATGCAGGAATGATTAAGGAGAGGTGAATTTAAGCCAAAAGATGAAAGCTTAATATTGTCAGCCCAATATAGTGGACTACATTCAGGTTGTTTTTTAAAGTCCATTGAGCATGTGGGAACAGCAGACAAATGTAGGTTTTGTAAAATAGAATTGGAAATTGTCACACATCTTGTTGCTTGTTTTAATATACTAATGGTTGAAGGACTGTATACTGAAAGGCAAAATAATATGGCAAGACTGTTGCACTGGGGATTGTGCAATCATTACAATACTGAAGTAGCTGAAAGACATTGGAAACATCTGCCACAAATAATCACAGAAAATGATGAAGTCTATATCACATGGGATCTGGTCTATATTATAACATCGAAGTCTCACAACTTCGAATGTTATAATATCGAACCCTTTGCACCGAACTCTGAAAATAGTGAAGATGCAGAATATCGAATACTTTCCTAGGGAAAGTACTTGGTGGGCCGTTTCTGCAGCTTCACTATTTCCTCGACTGTGGAGTGAAGGGTTATCGACCGGGTTAAGGTAAGTGTGCAAATGGAGGTGAGTGTGTGATAGGAACCTTAGGGTTAGGGAGCAGGTAAGTTGAGTGTGCAATAGGGACCTTAGGGTTAGGGAGTGGATAAGGTGAGTGTGCGATAGGGACTTTAGGGTTAGGGAGCGGGTAAGGTGAGTGTGTGATAGTTAGAGACCTTAGGGTTAGGGTTGGGTTATGGTAAGTGGATAGCTAGTAGTGTATGTATGGTTTAGTGTAGGGTTTTGTGAAGTGTATGTGTGTGGATTATTTATTTTGGTGTGCTTGTGTTGTGTATATGTTTGTCGGAACAGCAATTTTTTTTCCCTGGGAAAAAATTTGCTATTCTGACTGTTCAATTTTATGGTGTTTCACTCGAATGGGTTTGATATTATAACATTCAAAGTTTTAAGACTTCGATGTTATAATATAGACCCTATGGGATCACCCATTACCAACTGTTCAAAAAATAGATGCAAGAAATCCAGATATAGTAGTCCATGAAACAAAGACTAACGTAGCATTGTTCATTGAAATTACTACACCCAGTGACTAAAGTTTATTACATACAGAGAAACAAAGTCATAAAATACCAACATTTGCAGGCAGAAATGAGGGCAATGCGGAAGAAGGATACCCAGACAGTTCCAATAGTAGTAAGAGCAATGGATCTTATAAAAAGGATTTTGCAGTCATACTTAGATATGCTACTAATTCAAGTAACTCTATATGAATTGCAGAATGAGTCAATACTGGGCACATTGTAGGTGCTGCAAAGAGCACTTCTGGTTGACATCAATTATTGAAACAATGCTAATTTCATGATCTTTAATCATACTTTGACTTGGGAATTCCCATCATGCTATTAGAAACCTAAATGACTTGGATAAATTAAAAAAGGGAAATACCCATTGGGGATTGTGCAAACATTATAATATTGAAGTAGCTCAAAAACATTGGAAACATGAGCCACAAAGCATGACAGAAAATTATGAAGTTTATATCACATGGTATCACCCATTACCAACAGTTCAAATAGGGTCCATTCTCGTCATGGTATTAGAAACCAAAAAGACTTGCAGAAATTAAAAAATATATATATAAATGTCCAAATTTGAAAATGCTGAACTTCTAATAATACTCCTAAAAATCAACAATAGGAAAGCTATATCTTTAACAGCAATTTATATGCCATCAGGGAATAACACTGATACTGTTGAAATATCCTATATTTCATATCTCAACAAATTAACCATGAAAATATAATAATTGGAGACTTAAATATAGACTGGCTACTCATAAATTCCACTACCTACACTGAATCCATAAACTAGTAACAACTTCAAACAATTAATAACCACACCCAGTAGACTCAAAAAACTCTTCAGGGAAACACTTAACATTTGACTGGATTCTTACAAACAAACCAGACAAACTAAAAAGTAGGCTGCCTTTCTTATAGCAAAAATGACCACATACCAACATATGCCATTAGAACCCACCATAACCTAGATAAACATATTATCTATAATCAAATATGAAATACAACCAGTTTCAGAAAAGATATTTTAAGTGAAACACTAAAACAATATAACTGGAATGTACTTCGAATAATGCCGCTAGATACTGCTACAGAACTCTTTAATAATGCATTCTTACAGACCGTAAATAATGTAATACTAGTACATAATAAGAGAGTAAAGTACAACCCCACACCATGGCTAACAAAAAACTTCTATCCAACCAAAACAGCCACAGCTCTTTAGTTTTAATCCAGTACCCATCTAGATCATGATGAACTTGCTATTTACACTAAAAACTTCTTCCATAGCTGTAGATCAACTACGATCACACTACCTAAAAATGGCTGCTGAAGTCATAGCCTTTACTGTCTCCATAGTAATTAATAGGTCCATAGCAGAATTATATGTCCATTTACTGTTGATAAAAATCCTACATCATACCACTACACAAATGCAGCACATCTACAAAGTTTAATAACTACAGACAAATAGAGATTCTCTCCTCCCTCTCCAAAATATTGGAGAAATGCATCCATATGCAGTTGATGTATTATCTAACTTCAAATAACCTGCTCTCATAAATACAACATAGCTTTACCCCCAGCGCAGCACCACTACTGCTCTGCTACATTTTACCAATATAATTAATCAACATGGAAACAATGGTCTACTCGTGTCCACCATGTTCTTAGACTTGTCAAAGGCATTTGACACTGTATCACACCAGCAACTACTCATGTAACTCTTCTCAATGGGACTTTCACAAAATTCCTTGCTGGGGTTTCTTCATTACTAATCTGAAAGGTAGCAAGCCATTAAATGGCAACAATCCTACTCATCCTTTCAACCTGTTACCACAGGTGACCCTCGGGGTTCTATCCTGGGTCATCTCTTATTTAATATATTTATTAATGACCTCTACACCTCTAATCGCCATGCTACTTTAGTTCAGTATGCAGATGACTCAACATTAATATGTGCAGCATCAGCAATAAATAAGCTCCAAGGGATTCACTTCAGAAGCTCGAAATACTGAAATCTCAATTTCAGTATCTCGAGCCCCAGAAGTGGAATCCACAAAACAAAGAAAACTAAAAACCGCGAAATTCAAAACCTCAAATACCAGAAGTTTTGAATTTTGCAGTTTTACTACACACACACACACACACACACACACACACACGCACGACAATTGCGTGCACACACACACACACACACACACACACACACACACACACACACACACCATCCACCAGACAAACACACACAATCACTCTACTACATGAAAAAAGGGGAGCAAGCACCCCTGCACCCCCATGTCGGGGGCTGCACCCCCATACCCCCCCTACTTAAATATTCTCACTCTGAGGTCGCACTACATACAAACACACACAAAACACCACCACACAAGCTACTTTCTCTTCGTACACACACATCACAGCAACAAAACACACTGACACACACCACAGCCCCTACCCAAACCCCTTAACACACACACATACACACACGCACACACACTTACCTGAACACATAACCATAGCGGAACTTTAGAAGTGCAAAATTCAAAACCTCCGGTATTCAAGGTTTTGAATTTCGCGCTTCTAAACCTTTGCTTTTTGGGCTCAAAATACTGAAATTCACGATGTCAGTATTTTGAGCTTCTGAACGTTACCCGCTCCAAGACATTAACCAAAAATCTTTCTCCTCTGTAGGAACCTGGCTCAAAGAACCAAACCTCCAACTCAACTCCAAGAAAACTAAGTTAATGCTTTTCATCGCGAAAAGTTGCCAACATCAAAATCAATCTTTTACCATAAAGTCAACAAATAATACTGTCATTGAAACTGTAACTCATGGTAAATGTCTAGGTATTATAATAGATGGCAATCTCAAATATGACCAGCATATACTGCACACCATTAAATCTAAGCACCAGAAACTAGGCTCCCTTTATAGGATCAATGGATACTTTATAGATACTGCAAGAAAAACTCTAGCTACTGCCTTCTTATTGCCAACTCTCTTATACACCACTCCTATCCTAACAAACTTAACACTCAAAGAAAAAAAGCTTCCTCCTGCTACAATAAAATAGCTAAATTTGTCACCAGTCTGCTTCATAGAACCTACCATTGTTATATCTTAAAATAATAAAACTGGCTTGAAATGCACAACTCCCTAACAAATTCATAACTAACTACAGCACACAAACTCACTCATCAATCCGAAAAATACCCTGCACTACAAAACTTATTACTGACCTACTGTTCAGCAAGGGACCTCTGTTCTAGTAACAAATTCTTACTATCTATTTATTTATTATTTATTTTACATTTGTTTACCAGGAAAGTCTGACTGGACACAGGTCTTTTTTCAATGGAGGCCCAGGGAGAAAAGTTCCAGTAACACTGTAGAACTTAACCAAACATGAAAGGACATTACATGAGCATTCAAATAGCATTTACACATAAATAGGAAATGCAGTTTTTTACAGGTAACATCAACATAATATGTGGTGCATAAGTATATACAATATAAGCTGGTTTAAATTTAAAGGAGTTCAGGGAGTAGTGTAAGATAGTACCCAATGAGATGCAAATCGTTACATGGTTACATGTACTGAAGGTAGTTTTAACCAGGAGAGTTGCAACAGCAAACCTAAGTGTCAGCCAAGTGTGTTTGGAGTAGCTTTTTAGATTGTAATCTGTGTTTATCTGAAAATTAGTATAGTGCAATGTAAGCAAATGGAGCTTTTCTCCCCAGACCTCTGCTGAAAATGGATATTACCCAGTCAGACTTTCCCAGTAAACAAAAACAAATAAATAGATCATATATGCACACACACATCTCTCTCTCTCTCTCTCTCTCTCTATATATATATATATATATATATATATATATATATATATATATATATATATCTAGTCGGTCTATATATATATATATATATATCTGTATATATATATATATATATATATATATATATATATATATATATATATATATATATACTGTATATATAGATTAGATATACATCTCTCTCTCTCTCTCTCTCTCTCTCTATATATATATATATATATGCATGTATGTATATAAGTATGCTATATATATATTCTTTCTAGTTACTGTGAAATGACACTAAGGAAGATGACTATATTCTCCAGTAAAGACAAAGGGACATCTCCAGCAGGAAATTCTAGGTCTAATACCGTGCACAGATATTCTTGGTGACTGTGGAAAACCTGTCTACAAAGCTACATGTAGAGGCTATCAGCTGTCAATGGCTGTGAAACTATAATGGCTTAGGGCTACATCAGAAGTTGTATGGCAAAAGAGAAACAAGGAAAAAGAATAAGGTATGATGCAAGCATTCCTGTACCATAAGGAAAGTAGTAGAATGTCAGAGGACTTTGTTCGAGGAAGAGACAAACTAAATAAGCAAAGTGGAAAAACAACAGCAAGGTAATTCAAGGACATATTTTTCACTTTAAATATTTAATATGTTTACGGCTCATTTTCTGTGAATTTATAAACTCAAAGCAGTGACAGGCTTTTAACTGTATGACTCATGTAAGAAAATTAGAATGAGGAGGGGACCGTCAGATATTAGTTAAAAAAGAGACACAGCTTCGATGCTGAGTAGAATTTACACAGCCTAGGTACCCAATATTTCCTTAACGTGCAGCAAATCATATGATTCAAAGAGACAAGCAAGTAGACAGAAAGACAGAGATATGCAAATATAGATGGCTAAATAGACAGATACATGAATGGAAGGCCTACGGCTATGAAATATGTTTACTTGTTTTTTTAGCTGGTTTAGCTGGGATTGAATTCAGAATGAGGGAGACAGTTGATGCAACACCCAGCCCCATGTAGAACATGGGATAAAGGGGGTGATGATGATGATGATGATTTAATCTAGCCCGTTTGCTGTGTAGCACAGAGATATAAGAAACTATGGTTTGAATAAAAATGGTCTTAATTTTCAACTTTTTGTGCTGTCTTTTTTGTTTGTTTGTTTGTTTTTCTGATTTATCAGAGAGATAAATACTTGAATGTGGCCACGATGACTTGGGTGCTAGAAGATGCAACCAATGGTGCAACCTCAGAATTAGTGGCTCACACTGTTTTACTCACCCTAGTGGAAGGGAACCTGTCCAACCCATTGCAATGCAATCTAAACAAAAAGATGCATTCCTTTCAGAATAGAGGGTGGGAACTTGCATGTAACTGTGACAAGCCAAGCTACATCTACATGGTAGCATAACAGAACATGTATAGAAAGGATATGCTCATAGAGAAAGAGAAAAAACCCTTGTATCTATATGGATACATGTTTTTTGGGTGAGAGGTTATTTCCAGCTGCACATAACTGCATCAAAGACACCGACACCATGACTGTATCTTATTTTGGAAATGGGAGCAAATTGAATTGGAGGACATAATGATCTGCAGACATGGGTCAATAAAAGGATAATAGAATGTTTTAAACACAATATTTATCTTTGATATTTACATTCTTTTTAAAAGAAATTAGTACTGCACTTTTTCAAACCTCTGCTGACATTTTAAGTGATACATCAAAGAATGTTTGTATTGTTTATACCACAAATTATGGATAATTCTTAAATCAGGAAAACGTCCACATTTTGCATAGTCATCTTATATCGCAATCACTGACACAAATATTTTATTTTAAAAATACGCTCCAAGAAGATTCCACACCTATGCTCCTTTAAGTTAAATTAATCAGAAACCCCAAAAGAAATTTCAAGAAACATGTACATCTTTATTAACCCTAGATAATAAACGTTTAACTTCAGATAATGCATTGATTTCCATGCAAATTTATATAAATATAGCTGTATTTAGATGCATAAGCTTGCAATAAGCACATATGATTTGGAAAATGAAAAAAAAATGGAAGTCTTCTGTACTGGAAAGCTAAACATCAGTAATGGAGTAAATAAGCTCTGGTCAGCTTGACCAGGAATACATTTCTAGCCTTTTTACATTGGAGATGTAATGAATAATGAATGCATCCTTTTAATAAACTTGGATTCTAAACATTCTAGTTAGTTTTCCATGCTCCAAATTTCAGGTTAATTTGAATACAATATGAATATCTGTTGAACTGTCTTACATTCCTGTAAAATTAGTTTTATATGTTCATCAGACTAGAAAATGTATACAGGTCTTTCACTGTTTGTCTTTTAGAACATCTAAATTAGGGTGTTTTTCCACAAAAGCAATACATCATATGCAATGGCTATAATTTAAAAAATCATGGTCATAGGTTTGTGACAATATGTGATGTAAGTATCTACTTTTATCAAATGAGTTTTCTGTGGGATCTTACTTAAGCATTAACAAGTAAGCATGAAGTCCAAGTGACTATAAGATAAATCCTGACGCAAATGCATTAAATATGTTTTAATTAAATAAATCTATTCATGTGAGTCTGAAACTCAAATCTCTGTCATTAATAGCTGACTTCAATTCTCAGTGATTTGCCAGAAACCACATATTTCATAGAGAACAGATCTAAAATATGAGGCAAAAATCTGGACATTCCTTGAAAATCTAGATAGATGAGAGGTAGTTTGTCTGTCTCTGACAGAGACACATACTTTAATAATGGTTACGCTATGTTTGGCTAGTAGAATAACCACATATTACTTTCTCTTTAAACATTGAAGTAATTATTATTTCAACAGACATCCTGCTGGTATTGTTGACAACAGCTAATGGTTGAGGTTCAGAGACATTATTTGAACTATGTAGTATATTGGGAAAGAAAACTTTCAGTACAGTTATGGATGCAATAAGTCATTTTGTATGAAGCAGGATTATAGCATGTATAACATTTGCAAATGAACAACATAGCATGGATAGTACTACTATGATTTAGACACAGGTATCAAAACCAAAAAGGCATACCACACCAGTATGGTCACAGGAAATGTACACAAACCTTACTAATAAACAAAGTCAATAAACCAGTATAGGTTAAGTGCTTTTGCCTGAAAATAACAGACTTCATTAGCTTCTTCTGATTTCCCCATTTGCTGCCATTACACCTGTCTTATCTGTCCTCAGTTTCGACCCATGTGCTTTCAGTTTTGCATGCCATTCCCCTATCCTTTGCTGAAGCTCTTGCCCAGAGCCTGCCTGTAATGCCAGATTGCCTATATACAGCAACTTTGTTGAGCTGTCCCTCTGACCTGTTTGTTAATGTAGTCCTTCGCCAGTATGAACACGTGGGCTGAGAACTGAACCCTGATGCTCACCTACTCTCATGGGAACCCCTGTGTGATTTCAAAAACAGATCATACTTGATTGATTGAGTCTTTGTACATAGTCTGCACTAGTTCTACCAATGTTTCTGGGACTTTGAACCATCTCAAGACTGCCTAAATCAGCTTTCTTGGGACCTTGTCATATGCTTTTTCCATGCCTTTCCTCATCTTTAGCTTCTTCTCAACAATCTGCTTCAGTGCAAACATTGGGTCAGTTGTTCTGCATCCTGATCTGAACCCAAATTACTCATCTCCTATTGTACTTTTTACTGCTCTTTGTATTCATTTATCAATCACCCTCACCAGGACTTTCATGCAGTACGGCAGGACTTTGATATCTCTGTACTGCCCACACTCATGAATGCCCCCTTTGTTCTTCTATACTGGTACTAGGATACTTATTCTTCAGTTGTCTGGGATATGCCTGTCTCTCCACACTGCTATGAGTACCTTCAAGACCCATTTCTCCACAATCTCTCCCAACATTTTTATCATATCTGCTGTGATCTCATCTGAGCTTATCTCTATGTAAATACCGTAAAAATAGTGTAACATCTAATTTATATATGAGCCCAGGAACTATTAGTATGAACGAATATCATTATAACAGATACATTTAGAAGGCAAGCACACCACACTGTGGACTGGGAGGGATACAGCAGCTCCTCTGGAAATTTAAAAAGGAACCATCAAGAGGAATACAGATTTAAAATCCCTGCCTGGAAGCCAATTGGAGGGGCCAGGGCAGTATAATGAGAAGCACCAATGGGTTGTGAGAAAACATGGTAATACTGCCTCCTTAATGAATAATTCATAGAACCAGTTTAGCAATACAGTGTCTGCAAGAATCAATCAATCAGGAGTACTGGATTTTTACATGCCCATGATCACTAGTAAGCACT
The DNA here is from genome assembly GCF_019279795.1 of Protopterus annectens. NCBI lineage: Eukaryota > Metazoa > Chordata > Ceratodontiformes > Protopteridae > Protopterus > Protopterus annectens. The sequence goes on from NC_056726.1 coordinate 1,621,378,623, forward strand.
GTAATTTAAGAAACATCAGACAGTACTTTATAGTTTTAAAATAAAAATACACATTTATATGTGGTCGATAGCTTCTAGTAGGAAGGAGTAGTTCTAAGTACAGAATCCTGCCATAGATTACAAATGGGGAAAATGCAGGATAACGGTGAAGGTGGGGGGTCCAATACATAAGTCCTGGCTTTATGTGCATGCAACTTTACAGATTTATACCAGAGAAATTGTTTAGTTGTTTAGGAATAATACAATACAAGTAAACAGACTTTGTGATTTGTGATTCAAGCTGGGATTTCTATCAGGGAGGTCTGATGTTCTGTTTAATTTTGGTTTAGAAAATCGAGTAAGCTGAGGTGAGGGGAGCTCTTGCAGTACAGTAGGCAGAGAACAGCACTAATAGAATGGCGAGCACACCACACCATTTAGTGGTATGGGATTACAGCAGCTCCTCTGGAAAGTTAAAAATACAATTTAGGAATAATAATGGCTACAAACAAAAGGGCGGCCACGGTGATGCAGTGGATAGCATTGTCACCTCACAGCAAGAGGTTCTCTGGTTCGATCCTCAGCTGGGGTGCCTTCTGTGCAGAGTTGGCATGTCCTCACTGTGGTCGCATGGGTTTCCTCCGGGTGTTCTGGTTTCCTCCCACATCCCAAAGACGTGCTGTTGGTGGCTTGGACACTCTAAATTGGCCCTAGGTGTGTGTGTGTGTGTGTGTGTGTGTGTGTGTGTGTGTGTGTGTGTGTGTGTGTGTGTGTGTGTGTGTGTGTGTGTGTGTGTGTCTTATGTGGAAGGTTGGGTGCCGGGCTGGCAACGCGACACCATAAAACTCTACCGTCAATCATGAGCCGACAGGTGATCCACTGTGGCAATCCCTAACCAGGAAAAGCCAGAAGAAGAATGGCTACAAACAAAAGAATACAGTTGAGTACAAAAAATTCCAGAACTTTCAACATCTCAATTCATTATTACTTATGTTACTTCTTTATATTATTGTGATATAGAGTCTTGGAATTTAAGATATTCCATTGAGGTAGTGTCACCAGAAGGTTCTTATGAATGTTTAAAATTGATTATTTACTTCTGCAGTAAATTACATTGTCAGAATTACTCTGAATTTTATAGCTGGCTGGCTACACTGATATGTTAACACAAAACTTAAAGCCTATGAGCTGTACATTGGTGCACTCTTCCAGTTATGAATTTCGATTATACCTGTACATTGTGCAACTTGGATCACTAGCACTGTTGAAAGAAGATGAAATAGGTGGAGTTGAGGAAAAATGGCAGCCCTCAAAACAGCATGTGTGAGGCCTATAGAACAGATATGCTGCCAAGCCAGGCATGGAAGCAAGGTGTGTAAGATATTCTGGTAGTGGAATGCAGAAGTCCACAAAGTCATCAAAAGAAAGAATATAGGAAAAAGTGAGATATAGAAAATACAAACTAGGATATGAAGGAATACTTGTTGGCTAACAAAGAGGCTAAGAGAGGAGTTGCAATACCAAAGAACAAGGCATCAGAGGCACTCTACCAGCCTCTGAAAAGTGACTCAGTAGATGGCACAAATAAACTATATCAGGTTCCAAGGCAATGGCAGAAAGATAAGGAAGACAGTAAGGCACCCTTCATAAGATGTGCCAGCAACAACCTGCTCAGCCACCCACGGTACATCAAAGGCTAATAGAAGGAATACTTCTAGCAGCTTCTGAATGAAGAAAACCCCTCAGAAATCATACTAGTCCAGACATAATCTACAAAAAAAGAAGTGGTAGAGCCCATCCGAAAAGTATTGACAAAAATGAAGTCAGGGAAAGCAGTGCCATTCTACTGTCTGTTGATTTTTCATGATCTTACAAGAAGTTTATTGTAATGAATTTTAATGTTGTAATGTTTTAAATTTCTGTATGTGGAGTATGTTTTTGCAATGTTTTAAAAGTTTGTATGTGGAGCTTTTCTCCCTTGTCCTCCTCTGAAAATGGGTTCTGTTGACCCAGTCAGACTATCCTGGTAAGAATGTCAACTAACTAAATAAATATATAAATAAATAAATAAAGTCTAATCCGTGTATTTGCAGACGTTTATGGTAAAAGGAAAGGGAAAAAATGTACATTAATGTGTTTGGCTCACCTGTACTTTAGAGTCAGATGAACTACTGTCACAATCCGCAGAAAAAAATAGCTTTTCCTATAAGCAGTAATTTTAGGCAAAAAAGAAAACTTTAATGATGCAATTATCCTAGCAATCATATTTTCTGGCAGTTGGAACTGAGGATTTAGGAGCTGTTAGCAAGCTCGTTCCAGTGGTCAAGGGTTTGATTTTCTCACTGTGTGACTATTAGTAAGTCACATAAACATACAGTGCACAGAGGCTAAGTCAGAAAATGGCCCTTAGATATCAGTGCTCTATCCCAGTCAGTAAATACAACAACAATCATACTTTTCTAAAGTGAATTACTGAAAGCTTTTAGTATAGACATCACATCATAACTCATTAAACCCTACAGATGCCTACAGATGTTTCTCTAGGATTATCCTAATGATGCCTACAGGCATTTAATATTGCTTGTACTTATTTGCATTGTAATTTCTAAACCATGTCACCTATATTCTACTAAATGACTCCATTGTAAAACTTACATGATGGGCAGCCCAACTACAATGATTCTGCTGTATCTCAGTCTGTAAATAAAGTGCCTTGGGCAGTGCAACTGATGAAGGTTGTGGTATTAACTCCCACAGGGGTTATATGCTTTGTCTTTTAGTTGGTGCAGAGGATTTGAGCTGCAAGATGCTCCTTGCTGCAGTACAGGGTTTGATTCCCTTCACTTACCTACTGTGTGATCTTCAGCAAGTCACTTAAGTGGATAGCTCTTTTAGGAAATTGGGAATTTTTGTCTAGAATCATTAATGATCTGGAGAACTGCTTGTCTGGTATCTACATATGATTCATACTTAGGAGCACAGGATCATAGGAAGTTACTAGGCTACTGGCCCTGAGGCCCTTATAAGCCTAGCCAAGAGTTTAGCCCATGTTTAGACAAGTTAGCACCCAAAGCCCTTGTCCAGCAGGGGCATGGGTGGAATCCCAGGGGTGTATTTTATGTTTCCCATCCAGTTATCTAGGTTGCTTTTGAAAAGGAACAATGAGGTACTCTGCTTGATATGGAGAGGGAGTCTATTCCAGGGAATCTCTGTGACACAAATCTGTCCCGCCAACAAGTCTTATTGATGTCACAGACCAGGTTGAGGTTATGCATGCAGGTTACTCGAATGGAGCTTGACTTGTGGATATGCAGTAGACACATCAAGGCAGGGTCTGACATTGCTTTGCATGCCAGAAGGAGGTCACTTCAGAGGAGTCTGTATGAAACTGAATAGAGGGACAGGGCTTTTAGCCTATCTGTGTAGGGTAGATGTTTGAGGCCCTGGATTCTTCTGGTGAGGAACTTCTGTGGTCTGTCCAGCTGGTGCATGTATTTTGTGAGGTACATGCCAAAGGGTCATTGTACTCAATAACTGGTCTTATAAAGGAAGAACTGGCTGTCTAGTAAAGCTAAATACATATTTAATGCTATTCACACAGTATTTATTTATATTTTCATAACTTTTATATTTCTGTAACTATCTCAACAGCCAAATGATACAGGCAGACTGGCTTAGGATAATATGAAATTTCAAAACTAAGTGAACAAATTGCTGCTGAAAAATATGTGTTCAGCATGAATTGTTGCAAAGTTATAGAAATCTGTTTAGTAAGCATTTCACGAAGTAATATTTATTGTTTAATTGTGACTTATAAAATATTTATTTGACCAAAAATCTAATGAATGCAACCATTCTACAGATTAGTTTGTGCTGATCAGTTTTCCAGTTACAGTGTTTTATTAGCACATACAGTTCTAGAGATCTCAATATTTATTTGAGTTGTGAGGCTATAACTTGATTTTATCAAAGACTCAGGAAGCAATTACTTCACATCTGAGTGCATGTAAACTTTCAGACCTCCACTGGAAGGAGTGTGTATGGTTCTGTGCCACAACGGAAATAGCTTTTGTTTGTGGGTATACAGAATTTATCCACTTTCACTTTCACAAAAGTGTTTGTAAAACTTGAAAAGTTAATGATACAATTATGGGTCTACTTTCAAATTGTATTATTATTTAACAATGATCTGATAAAACAGTATGTGGAGGACAAGTGGATGTAATGTTTTGACATATGCAGAGTATTGTTTTACATCTCAGACATGGTCATCCTTAAGCATAGGTGAACTAGACTCCTGACAAGGGTACCAATCATCTAGGGGATCCTTTCTGTGATTTACAAATGTATCTATATATTTATATATTAAGTAAAGAAACTTACTCAACTTCTTTACTCAATTAATCAACCAATAAATAAGCAACTAACTAAATGAATAACTGTCAGAAAGTTGATCATGGCCAAATTGTATCCTATTGAGAAGTTCCTAAATTTATATTCCTTGCTGTCTCAATCAATAAATAGTTCCCTAAATTGTATGGTCAGGTACACTCCAAATGGCCAATCAACTTACAAAGCTTTCTACTCCTTACAACAAGGAGTAGAAAGCCCACAAATATTCAGTGGTGAAGAATGTTTAGATAACAGTAGCTGCAATGACCTGCACCATCATGAGGCCTTTTTCTTCCTGTTTTTTAGTCAAGGCAGGCAAGTCAGATAAGACCAATGGAATTATGTTCAGGGGAAATGGAATAACTGCTAGTGGTCTTTGGTTTCACACAATATCCCTATTCCTTCCTGTCATCAGTCTGATTTTGTAGAACATCCTTCATAATTCTTCAGATTTTTGTGTTGTACTTTTTAAAATCTTTGCCTCTTCTGGAAAAGTATTGAGGATTACAGATGGTCAATTATTCCATTTGTTTTTTAGTTTTATATTCATAATAAGCAGGAAATGTGTATGGATATAAAACCTGCTGTTCTAGTAATCAATTTAGTGCATTAGAATAGTATTTGCAATTGTTCCCATATTTCATTCTTCCATTATTTTTTGGCTGTCTCTGATTAATAAGAATGTTTGTTGAGAGCACTGGAGGTCCCTATGTTTACCTCTATTTTTGGTTTGTTTATCATAAAATGTATGGTTTTCTGTTCTGTCAAAGAGGGTTGCTGCCACTAAATAATGACAACATCTGAGAAGGAGTTTTGGATGTCATACCTTTCAGAAAATCAATGCTGTGTAAGCCTGTTATTCTACCAACTTTAATAGTATGTACAAGGAATATTTAAAATCTGTGTTCTTTGGTAACCGAATAACTGTATTTTCCTGTTTCATTCTATAATAGGTTCTGTTAAAGGCATCTTTTACTAATAAAAGTTAGGAATCTGAAATGAACACAATCCTGGTATATTTTGAGGTTATCTTTGGGGAAAAATGCAATCTGCTTGTTATTCAGGCTTTGCAGGATTAATGTGATTTGTTTGAAGCAACCTGGATTATTTTAATGAGTGGATATTCTTTATTGAGGAAAATAATTAACTACTGATTGCTCACTATCATAGCCGGCCTTAGGCATAGGCCAACTAGGCGGCCCTCCTACTAGCGGCACTGTTGCAGGGCTTTTCCAGTATTGTAGACCAGGATGGGGCTGGGGGCACCAGGTGGTGAGGTGGGGGTCTCCTTGCCTCCTTTTGCCCCAGGACCCCCAGGCCCCGCTCCTGCTCACTATTTTAACTTTTTCATGATTAATGTAATTTGCGTGAATCAACTTGCAAAAGTTTAACGTGGGACTACTGCTGGTGTGAAGTAAAGCTGAAATTCATTACATGGCCATCATTTTTTTATCAAAAATCAAACAAGTGAAGTGTACACAGCCATGGTTATAACTGCTGGGTGAAGCTGTGAAGTGTTTGTGGATTAATGTAACTGACCTTATAATTTGCTCTTTTCAGTCTCTGATGTGCTTTTGCATGACTAGTCTACATTTGTGTGAAGCAAGATGACTTTTTTTTACAGTTAAGACTTAGTTATATATTCAGGCATGCATATGCATGTCTATTTATTTATTTATTTATTTGCTTATTTTTTATTTATGTATGACAATGTCACATCTGAGATGCATACAATAAACTTGATATGACTGATGGCTAAAGCGGTCAGCTGCAATGTCAAGAAAGGTATTTGATAAAGTCTATGTAAAACTTGTAATGGTGTGGCTTCTACAATTGTATGTGGGAAGCTGCAATATATTAAAGATGAACAAGTTGACCATAATGTATTTCACGTTCCATTAGAAGCATTTAGCACTGGGCACATGAAGTAGCTATCGTTGGTGGTCTGGCAGGAACATTGTGATGTATGTGAGAGTAACTAATCACTGGTACAGTGGTGCAATGATTAGCACTGCCATTTCATAATGAATAGATCTGAACGGGTTCTTTGTTGAGTCATCTATAGTGTAGGGTCTGCATGTCATCCCCACATGAGTGGATAGGTAATAGAAATTCACCCCGGGGATCACTCCAGTGATACCAGTACTTGATAGAGGCACTGGGAACTAATGACGGGTGGCAGAATATCAGGGCATTTCTATGGGCTAGGTTTCTAAAGGCCCCAGGGCAATTAGCCTAGCACACACCTATGAACCTATGAACCTATGAACATCTGTGTTGGTTTATTCATGTACTCTAATTTATTCCAGTCTTTCAAAGATGTGACATTTGAATGGCATTCTTTCAATTTACTTTAGAGTAAGCATGCAGAGAGAGAGAGTGTGTGTGTGTGTGGGTGTGTGTGTGTGTGTGTGTGTGTGTGTGTGTGTGTGTGTGTGTGTGTGTGTGTGTGTACATGTATAAGAGTATGCACCCTCTCATACGTAAGTTCCCAGTTTTGTATGGACATCCCTGATGTTTGCCTTTTTCATTACAATATGTTTTAATTTCTGGTGAATTGCTGAGTTTTGTACTTATTACTCAGAAAATGCATGTTGATTCAAAACTGTTGTTCCAATGATTTTTTAAGTGAATTTGCATTGACTGCCTATAATCTGTCACCAATCAATTTTGCAGAATATGTCTGATTCTTCTCTGATATTTTTACCTGTTTCTTATTAACTTCATTTTCTGGCAAACCACTGAGCAACACAATCAGATAATGCCAGCCATAGTTTCCTATTTTTTATTATTCAGAACATGTATGCCCATGCAATTTAGCAATTTGGAGTCTTCTGGCATGTAACCCTCAGAACATTTAACAAGTTGCTTTCTGTAGTCAGAAATATTGGGCTTGGGGCAGAGCCTAGATGGTCAGCTGAGACCAGTGAATTTTGAGAGCCCCATTAACTAGTATAATAATATAGGAACATTTATTATTTTCAAGTTTAAAACATCAAAAATCTATAAATAAACTGCTAAACTACATAAATATCAATTCTGGTTGGGATATACAAAAAATTTCCGGTAAGTGACTTGGAGATATATTGAGTCACTGAATATGAACAACTCAAGGAATTCTCCCCCAGATACTGCTTTAAAAAAGAACTGCAATTGATGACATCTACCTTACAGGAACTATCCTTAAAGATGGATGGCTTTAAAAATGACTTAGAAAACCTCAAATTAAATTCTCAAAAACAGACTGATACTCTTAACAAACCATTACAGCAACACCATACAAAAATAACAAATACAGAGACTTCTCTAAATGACATTGAAGGGAGACTCAAAGAGAAAGAATTCCAAAAAGAATTTCTGCTTAAACAGAATACATGGCTGGTTAACAAAATAGATGACTTAGAAAACAGGGAAAGGAGAAACAACATAAGGATCTTTGGTCTGCCTGAAAACACTGAAGGTGAAGACATTATTTCATTCTTAACAACCTGTATTCCTGAATTTTTAGACTTGAAAGAGGGACTTTCATTAGGAATTGAAAGGGCGCATAGAGCACTGAGGAAACCTGCTTCTAACTTAACAAGTACTCCACCCAGATCCATAGTTATACAATTTCTTTCATTTCTGGACAAGGAGCTAATATTAAAATCTGCTTGGAGAAAATCACCCTTAAAATACAATCAAAGCCTGATAAGGTTTGACAATGATTATTCTTCCATAATACTAGAACAAAGGAAAAAAGTCTGGCCAATAATAAAACTGTTGAAACAAAACAATATCAACACACAGCTGGTCTTTCCAGCCAAGATAAATATACATTTTGCCAATGAAATGAGAACCTTTAATGACTTAGAATAAGCTACTATATTAATCAAAAAACAACAACATAGTGTCTGTCCCCAAAGAAAAGGAATGGATGGCCCCTACTCTTAAAAGAATAAAAGAAACAAATCCTTGGACTGATGCTAGAAAGAAGAAAGAAAAAAACGATTGCAAGATAGCTGTCCCAAAAAAGAGCTCTTACAAGTACAGCTCTCAACGTATCAACTGATATGGTACATCACTTGTCATCTGCTCTTATTTTTAAAAAAAGGAGGGTTTCTTAAACAACTGATTAACAGTAATGATTTATTCAGAATGTTCAAAGAATCAAATAATTCTTCTCAAACAGAGGTCGGTCAAGATGGGTTACTATTTGCGTTATATATATAAGCCAAACAAAGCAACAGATATTACAAACATAGAAGTTTCTATTCCCCTTCTTGAACTCAATGAATACTTATCTTGTTAATTTTTCATTGATTTTACTTATAATAATTTAAGTAATTAAATAACTAATTCAACAAGGTACCATTCATCAGAGTTCAGACTCAAATATAACAAATTAACATCATATATATTAGCAGTAACAGTAGAGTGTTTTGAAAAAAAATGCTGTCATGGAGACTAATACCTTCTTCAGTTAATGTATGATTTAGAAATGTCATGTATATCTTGGTTAAATAATAGTAGAAAGCTTTTAGTACAAATGTCATCATTATTCTGTCCACATATAGTTAATATCAATTATGGCAGGTATCACAGCTATGAGTGCTGTTTGACTAATCCTGATATGGTGTGCGTGGATGCCGCTGTGTCTGCAGCTAGTACAAATGTCATTATTATTCTCTCTAAACATAGTTAATATCAATTATGGCAGGTATCGTAGCTTCGAGTGCTGTTTGATCAATCCTGATATGGTGTGCATGGATGCAGCTGTGTCTGGCAGCTGTTATATATTGCCGTTTTTGTCTCTGGGAAGCTGTGAGTTGTGGCTTGTGCCCAAGGTTTACTGATGATTGTGCATTAGGAAGAGACATTTGGTGTTTTAGCCTGCATCCAGGGGATATGGGGTGGATAAAACTGTGATTAGGGATGTTTTGGCAGAGAATAGTTTCTTATACATCTGCTGTGTGAGAGGTGGGAAGGCTGGAAGAATGTATCTGTTGTTGTGGCAGCTTCTTAGGAGTTTTTATTTTTCTTATCTCTTTGCTCTCTGTACTTTCCTGACTGCTGCCTTGCCGAAAGGGAGGGAATTTAGACTTGAGGTTGGAGTGACGTGAAGCTTTGCTTCAGGTGCATCATGAGCCTCTCGTATGCAGTACACAGACACACTAACAAAAACAGATGCTCCCAGGTTGCTATGGTAATGGATACAGAGTGATGATAATGCTTAATGGCTCTGAGGAAACTCTGAGATGATTCTCGGCAATGAAGTTTTTTGTTTTAAAAAATATATATAATAAAAGTGCTGTTTTAAACCACATGTACACATATTGGTGGTCTCCCAACACTTTGTTTAGCTCATTTAATTGATTCTTGAGAAAAAAAGGTTAATAACATGGGTGTGTGTATAATGCACTACTGTTTTAACTTGTTATAAATGACATACACTATACTGAACATCAAGGGGAAGCATGATGATTTTCTCATATAAGTAAAAGTGCATAACAAGTCATTCAATTGATTTAACTTGAACTGTGGTTTTGTAACCCATCTTGGCCATACATAATACTTAAGGTGTTACCAAGGTAACTAATATTTTATACATGACATCCAACTGACAAAGATGTTGGGAAGCAATAGAAGCCTGAATTAGTAATGTCAAAGAATGTATCAATCACATTCTGAACAAATAGTATTAAATTGACAATAATCAACCAGTTTAACCTTTTCTGATTATACAAAATAGAATGTTGCCATTTAAATCTAAAAACCTTCAGTATATGCCATGAAATGGCAATTTATGAATATGGAAAGGGAACTCGTAATCATTAACCACAATAAGTGAATTTGTTGTTTTGACCTATAATTTCACTCATTTTATATTAAGAAATTAGAGATATGAAAATCCTTATGTGTAGAAAATGGGAGGAAGAGAGATGCACTGATAATTAAAATGCACTGACTTTCATCAATGTTCAGATAAAACAAATGTGATGCTTTAAGTAAGTTAGCAACAAACAAAGTGATTACTTTAATGCTGGCAAACAATGAAATATAACTTCTGATATATCCAGTAAAATACATTGTATTATAAACATTAGGTATACATATTATTACCATCTATTTATATTAAGTAATAAGTTTTGAAAGCCTTCATTATTAAGGGTGAATATGTTAAATAACTGTGTGCTATAATCTTTTACTGAAGTTTTACATATGATACATCCTACTTTACTATGATTGAATTACTTGTCATCTATCTTTCATATAAATATTAATTGCTTATACAGTAAGTAGACATTTATATTGTATTAGAATTCTGTCTACTCTACAATAGTACTATATCTGTTCAAAATAATCTAAATATTGCTTATTCCTATTACAAATATTCTCCATATGATAATTCAATTTATGGAGCTCAGATGTTCTGGATTGTCAAGGTATGAGTGATAATGTGATGGATTTAGGTTTATCCATCAGATTAGGAATGGTTTTCATTCCATGGCTAGTGTGCATCTTAGTTTTGTTAGCATTTACTAATTTAAATTTATTTCACAAAAACATTTTAGTATGTCTGATCAAAACATTACTTTTTGGTAAATACTCAAAGTATAAAACTGATAATTTCCTTTAAAAGCTCAAACATATACTTTATAGTTATCAGAGGAAAATGTTTAATAGTCACAAGAAAGCAAAAAATACATAGTCTAAATAACCTAAGTTGGATTTAACTTTGTTATCTTTAAATACCAAAGGCTTAAACAATTCTAGCAAGAGATCAAATCTACTGAAATATTTAAAACTGAACATATGACATATTGTCTTCCTTCAAGAAACTCATTTCAGAACAAATGACAATTGCAAATGGAATCCTAAGGAATATATGATATTGGCACAATCCACTTATAAGACAAAGACAAAAGGGGAAACAGTTTTATGGAAAACAAATGTGATTAACATAGAAATCATTTATAAGTATGAAGATAAAGAAGGCCTTATGGCATTAGTAATAGTTAAATATAATAACAGAATATGGACCCTAGCCAATCTATACTGGTTCCCAGGCATTGGAACAGGAACTGTTAAAAAACACTTGGATTTAATTTCCAATAATTATAAAGGCAACCTAATATTAGGAGGAGACTTTAACTGTATATTTGATATTTCCAAAACTACAAATAAAATAATGCTGTTGTGCATCTGCTATATCAAAAGCTTTAAACAAGTGAGTAGAATCATTTCATGTTGTAGATACATTCAAATTTAAAGAAGATAAATCTTTGTTGTTTTCCCATTAAGATCACAGATTTGGTACCCAAACTAAAATAGATAAAATATTTGCTGCCCATGAGTTACACTCTAAAATCATTAATTTCACAATCGCTCCCTGCCCCTTTTCAGACCACAATTTATACTGAATCTTCAAAATGGGTACAAACCATTAATCTTTAACTCCAGAATTCCAGCATATATAACTAAATTAAAGAGTTCAAACCCTGGTTATTATCTGAATTACAGTTCTTCTTAGATATGAATTACACCTCAGAGATAAATAAAATAATGATATGGGACTCATTAAAAGCTTACATATATGGTAAAACCCTAACTTGGTATAAAAAAACAGAGAATGGCATTCTGAAATATTAGATCTACAATCCAACCTTTTGTCGGTAAAATCTGAAAAACAAAATCAAAATTATTTGCAGATGAAAAAGAAAGCAGAAATATTAAACAATAAATACAACAAAATTCTAACACATAAAACTAGTTTAGCTTTAGAAAAACTGAAAATTAATACATTGGCCACTACTCCCAAATATCTACACAATTTATCCACAAGAATCAAAATACAATCAAAAGCTAATAACATTAAAAGTATCTTCCAAGAAAACAAAGGGAAAAATGTCTCGGATATAGCTGACATTCCTGATGCCTATAGAAATTACTATATTGAACATTTCCAAAAAAATATATACATATCATTTAATTAAATCTATCTGAAAAAGTTCTAATATAAAACAAAACAGAAAAATTAAAACTAGATCTGCAAGCACCCATATCCTACAAAGAAATTACAGCCACAATAAAAGTGGGTAAAAATAATAAAGCTCCAGGTATAGGTGGCATAATTATGGAAATATATAAACTATTTCAAAGATACTATCCCTCTTCCATAAAACTCTATTAGAAATTCAGTCGCAAGCTTTAATATCACCCTCTTGGAGATATTCCTTAATCACACCAATCCTAAAGCAAAACAAATCCCCAAACTTCTGTACCTCATATGTTTATTCATTTATTTATTTATTTATTTATTGCATTTGTTGACTGGGAAAGTCTACTGGGCCTAAGAAGAGCCCATGTTCAATGGAGTCCTCGGGAGAAAAGCTCCACAATATACAAAGCACCACAATATTACATACAAGAGACAATAAAATACAAATGAACGATGATGATACATAGAAAATATTTACAAAGCAAGTGTAAACAGCATAAGTGAAACAGAGATAATGCATATCCACTGAGAGAGGAGATGTATTTTTAATGATTTTTTTTGAAGAAGGCAGGATTGCTGATCATTGTGAGAGAGGGAGGAAGACCATTCCATAGCTTGGAGATGGCATAGGAATATAGCATTTTGCCAGCTGAGAGTATGGGTTTCTCTATAGACAGCATTTTGTTTTTTGACCTGGGGTAGTGAGTGGGATGGTATGTGGTCAGTATGGATGACAGGGAAGGGCAGCTTTCTGGTTGGAAGATTAACTTGTGGGTTGTGGTTAATTGTAGGTAAGTAAGGTGGTGAGGAGATTCTAGCCAATTGAGTTGTTGCAGTGAAGAGCAGTGGTGTGTAGAGTATCTTGAGTTTATTGCAAATTTGGTGATTTTTATTGTAGCAGGAGTCAAGCTTGCTTTTTAGGGATGATTGCAAGTTGGTAAAGATGGGGGTGCCATATAGCAACATAGGGAGAAGAAATGAAGAGGCTAGGGCCTTTTTGGTGGAGAGGCTGAGGAAGTAGTTTTGCCTCTGTAGGGCACCCAGCTTTTGATGTGTCCTATTGATGTTACTGTGGATAACCTAATTACAATAAACCACTGAAGCATCCATATAGTCCTCTTAGAAATCCTCTCCTTCATGGGGACATTCATCCCAACCCAGGACCATATAACAACACCCTAACAAATCCCTCCCCCCCTCTTCACTCCCTGTACAACCACAAATTCTCTACTCATAGCTCATCTCAATATAAGGAGTGTTAACAATAAAGTAAGCCAACTACACGCTCTACTAGATACTCACTCTTTTGCTATCTTATGCTTAACTGAAACCTGTCTTAAACCTGTTACAAAAGACAATGAAATACTCCCACCTGGTTAAATATCTTAAGGTTAGACCGAACTACCAAAAAGGATGGTGGGGTAGCAATACTGCACAAATCTCATTTACAGGTCACGTCCAAACTAGTACAACCACCTCTAGAAACTAATGTGGAAATTCTTATCTCCAAGCTCCAACTCAATACCACTAAATCTATATACATAATATCCTCCTATCTACCCCCAGGCAATAACATTAGCATCTTAGAAAGTATCCTCTGCTGGCTTTCAACATCCTTCCCTCAAGAAACCATTGTACTCATCGATTTTAATATAGATTGGAACACCTGTACCACTCTAGAACCCACAACACATATAAACCTCTATGGCTTCTCGCAAACTATTACCACCCCCACCAGAATCCATAAACCCAGCTGCAAAGAAAGTATATTAGACTGGATCTTAATTAACAGCCACCCTCTCTCTTACAAAATAGGTATCTTTCCTGATGATATTAGTGACCATTCACTAACCTATCTATCTAGACAAAAATCCTTTATCCCAAATCAAACTACCTTTAAAATCACCCGCAACAGAAAACATTTTGATCCAGCCAACTTTTGGGCTGAACTTCAAGTCTGTGACTGGTCACCCTTAAGGCACCTGCCAATTGATGAAGCAGTATCCCATTTTAACTCCAAATTCCTACAAATTTTAGAATACCACGCCCCCTCACGTTCTATAAGAACTAGATGCAAAGCAGCCCCATGGCTCACTAAAGAAACCAGACAACTAATCCTACAAAGAAATAAAATCTGGTCCAAATGGAGAAGCACTAAAGACCCAATTGATCAGCAGTACTTTAGACAGCTAAGAAATGCCACCAAAAATCAATACATCAGGATAAAAAAAACTATTTCTTTAAACTCCAACAAAATTACCATAATCAACCCCAAAGTTTCTGGTCTGGCATAAATAAACTTTTACATCTCGACCACTCCTAAACACCTACCCCATCTGGTCTCTCCCAAAACTCTCCAAACCAGATTGCTGATGCTTTCAATACCTTTTTTACTGAATCTGTCCAATCTCTAGCTAACACCTTACCACCTGTTAACCCTACCCTCTTATCCTCCCCAACTACCGTACCACCTACCTTTCACTTAAGACCTATTCCTACAGCCCTCATCTATACTCTACTTCATAAACTTAAACCTTGTACTCCCTCAGCTGATCTCCTACCACCTGAATACCTTCAAACTGCAGCAAAAGCTCTTGCCTTTCCCATTTCTATTCTAATCAATAGAACCATAACTGAAGGCTCCATTCCCTCACTCTGGAAAATCTCTCACATAATCCCACTTCACAAAGGAGGGAACTCAACTGAACTCTCTAACTTTTGGCCCATAGCCCTACTGTCACCACTAGACAAAATTATGGAAAAAAGTATCCATCAACAATTTCTTGACCACATTCTCAAATATAACCTTCTAGCTGACTGTCAACATGGTTTTAGACCATTCCACAGTACCACCACTGCTCTCCTATCCTTAACAGGCTGCATTAATAAACATTGCAACAATAACATGCTCTCCTCTGCTCTGTTCATTGACCTCTCTAAAGCTTTTGATATGGTCAACCATCAAATACTACTCAACATACTCAACTCATTCTCACTTGACACACAGGCATTACAATGGTTCAAATCCTATATGCACAATAGACAGCAGGCTGTCCTTTGGGATAATAATCTATCCAAACAGCTCCCTATTACCCTTGGTGTCCCTCAGGGCTCTATCCTGGGACCTCTACTCTTCTCCATATTCATTAACGACCTATCTACTAATTTACCTCTGCCTACCAGCATACAATATGCAGATGACTCCACTTTGATTTTTAAAGCATCCACTCCATCTGAACTCCAGTACATCACCCAAACAGTATTTAACCAAGTAGAAAACTGGTTCCAACATCATCGCCTCCTCCTTAATGCCAAAAAAAAAACAAACTGTTACTATTTACTCCAACTATCAAATCCACCCCAGTAGATTTCACGATTACATCCATCGATGGTACAATCATAGCTCCTGACCCAACTACAAAACTCTTAGGTATATTGATTGACCACAACCTCAACTTTGACTCACATATTAATGCTACTATTAAAACTGTAAACAGAAAACTTGGATCCTTATATAGGATAAAACCTTTTCTCACCCCAGAAGCCAGAACTACTATTGCCCAGACCCATCTGATCTCCACCTTCTTCTATGCCTCACCAGTTTATACTAATCTTTCCAAAAGCAACCTAAACAAATCGTCCACTTCTTATAACAATATTGCCAGGTTTGCTACTGGGTCCTCATTTAGAACTCATCACTGTCTAAATCTCAAACTTCTAGGATGGCTTGAACTAAATAACCATCTAGAATTTCAACAACTCTCCATTACCCATAAAATTCTGTACCAGCCTAGTAATACTCCTATTCTCAGTAGCCTCATCTCCCCCTACACAACCTTACTAACCTTCGCTCAGCAAATAAACTACTGGTTACCATCCAGAAATCCCACAACAAGGTAGGTGATTCTCTTTTCTCTAATACAGTGGGGAAGATTTGGAACAAGCTTCCCACTAAACTTACATCTATCTCATCATTATCACTCTTTAAAATGTAACTAAAGATTCAACTAAAAACACAATGGCTCTGTCCTTGTACTAACCCTGACTAACCCCCCCAATACAACATTATTCTATAACTCTCCTCCAATAACCCACGTTGCAGTATTAGCAGATTCATCCCTCACCCCCTTCTTAGTATCTTATTTCCCAAGATGCTATCACTGAGTATGCTCCTAACAACCTTTGCCTTCTTCAGTGAGCTCTTATCTTTCCACCCTGTATATTAACCAATCTATTTCTTTCACTATGACTGTAATTACTTCTTCATGTACATACACTCAATAATTCTCTCACCTCTCAATCTTTACACTTTTTCATAACCAATTTACATCTTTATAAAGGCACATTCATACCCAATATACTAATGCTGAATATCTATCTCTTTCCCTTGGTAATAATACTGTATTTTACCTTATTAAACTCAGTAGTCACAATCTGTATATTTTTAGTACTGTATAACTCAAGTTGATGAAGACATTCTTCAAGTATATGTACTTCATATATTGCATGGACTTTTGTTTGTTTGTCTTGATTTATTTAGTTTAAAGTGGAGCTTATCTCCCCGGGCCTCTACTGAAAATGGACCTGTATCCAGTTAGATTAGCCCGGTCAACAAATTTAAAATAAATAAATAAATAAAATAAAAAATATGAAGGTCAAAAGTTAAAACTGTCGTTGATAATGATTCCTAGTAATTTTGTACTAGGGACAACTTCTAAGGCAGTATTGTTTTGGGAATTAACTGTAAAAAGAGATTTTTCGATATGGCTAGTTTTTGAGGGGTAAATAATAGGAGTTTAGTTTTTGGGGGGTTAAGGGCTAGGTGATTCTTGGATATCCATACCTCAGTAGAGTTGAACGCTTTTTGGGTCAGATGCTGTAATTTGGTGAGAGATTTAAAGGAGCAGATTATAGTTGAATCATCAGCATATTGGATGATGGAACTATGTGTTAGAGTTTGATGGAAGTTGTTGATGGATATGCTGAAAAGGAGGGGACCCAGTATAGAACCCTGGGGGATGCCTGTATTTGTAGGAATGAAAGGGGAGAAGGAGTGTTGCCATTTGGTAGATTGCTGCCTGTTATTGAGGTAGTTGATAAACCATTGAAGAGTGGGGGGGGTTAATCCTAGGTTAGAACGTTTGGTAATTAGTCGAGAATGTGAAATGGACTTGAAAGATCGAGAAAGAGAGCTGAGGCTAAGGAGACAACATTACGAGCTTTATTAACTGTATCTATGAAGAAAAACACACAAAAAGAAGTAGCCAAACTGGATTAAACTTCTCTTTACTGCAATTCTGGTACCTCGGCCTTCGCCTTCACATGGAATATCATTCATATAATGCATCCAGTATATATACCCATTTCATTCACATTAATTGCACAATTAATCAATAATGCAATAAATGAAATATTTCAATTAAATACCAATGGATACAATTATTTCAATTATACAATTATATCAAATCCATGCTTAAATATGTTTTACTTATATTATATAGCTCTTGCCTTTCCCATTGCTATTCTAATCAATAGAACCATAACTGAAGGCTCCATTCCCTCACTCTGGAAAATCTCTCACATAATCCCACTTCACAAAGGAGGGAACTCAACTGAACTCTGTAACTTTTGGCTCATAGCCCTACTGTCACCACTAGGCAAAATTATGAAAAAATGTATCCATCAACAATTTCTTGACCACATTCTCAAATATCACCTTCTAGCTGACTGTCAACATGGTTTTAGACCATTCCACAGTACCACCACTGCTCTCCTATCCTTTACAGACTGCATTAATAAACATTGCAACAATAACATGCTCTCCTCTGCTCTGTTCATTGACCTCTCTAAAGCTTTTTTTATGGTCAACCATCAACTACTACTCAACATACTCAACACATTCTCACTTGACACACAGGCAATTACAATGGTTCAAATTCTATATGCACAATAGACAGCAGGCTGTCCTTTGGGATAATAATCTATCCAAACAGCTCCCTATTACCCTTGGTGTCACTCAGGGCTCTATCCTGGGACCTCTACTCTTCTCCATATTTATTAATGACCTTTCTACTAATTTACCTCTGCCTACCACCATACAATACGCAGATGACTCCACTTTGATTTGTAAAGCATCCACTCCATCTGAACTCCAGTCCATCACCCAAACAGTATTTAACCAAGTAGAAAACTGGTTCCAACATCATCGCCTCCTCCTTAATGCCAAAAAAAAACCCTGTTACTATTTACTCCAACTATCAAATCCACCCCAGTAGATTTCTCGATTACATCCATCAATGGTGCAATCATAGCTCCTGACCCAACTACAAAACTCTTAGGTATATTGATTGACCACAACCTCAACTTTGACTCACATATTAATGCTACTATTAAAACTGTAAACAGAAAACTTGGATCCTTATATAGGATAAAACCTTTCCTCACCCCAGAAGCCAGAACTACTATTTCCCAGACACACCTGCTCTCCACCCTCCTCTATGCATCACCAATTTATACCAATCTTTCCAAAAGCAACCTAAACAAATTGGCCACTTCTTATAACAATATTGCCAGGTTTGCTACTGGGTCCTCATTTAGAACTCATCACTGCCTAAATCTCAAACTTCTTGGATGGTTTGAACTAAATAACCAGCTAGAATTTCAAAAACTCTCCATTACCCATAAAATTCTGTACCAGCCTAGTAATACTCCTATTCTCAGTAGCCTCATCTCCCCCTACACAAACCTTACTAACCTTCACTCAGCAAATAAACTACTGGTTACCATCCAGAAATCCCACAACGAGGCAGGTGATTCTCTTTTCTCTAATACAGTGGGGAAGATTTGGAACAAGCTTCCCACTAAACGTACATCTCTCTCATCATTACCACTCTTTAAAAAGCAACTAAAGATTCAACTAAAAACACAATGGCTCTGTCCTTGTACTAACCCTGACTAACCCCCCAATACAACATTATAGCAATAACCCACGCCTGGGTGTGGGTAATGCTGGATTTACCCACGGTTGGCGTGGTTTCCCAAACAAAGACAACAGTGGGTAAATCCAGCATTACCACCAGAAGTGGATTGTTATTATACAATGACATTATTTAAGAAAAGAAATAATTACTTTTCTTAAATAATGGCATTGTATAATGCCTCTTTGCTGCCCTTCCACAGCTGTCTGGTGTTCCGCGGCAGTTCTGATGTACTGCATGCCTCGCAGTACATCAGATCTGTGGGCAAAAGCAACGGAGAGCAAGATCTCCGTTGCTTTTCTGTCTCGCTATGTTAAATGGGTTTAACATAGCGAGACAGCTTTAAAATAAACGGAGATCTCCGTTGCTTATTTTAAACTGTCGCTATGTTAAACTCATTTAACATAGCGAGACAGGTTAAAAAAAAAAGCAATGGAGATCGCAAGATATCCGTTTCTTTTTACACACTGTGTCGCTATGTTAAAGGAGTTTAACATAGCGAGACAGCTTTAAAAGCAACGGAGATCGCGTTGCTTTTTAAACCTGTGTCGCTATGTTAAACTCTTTTAACATAGCGAGACAATGTTATATAACGGAAAAAGTCCGGGCGACCAGACCTTTTTCCGTTAGTATATTGAGGGATTTACAATGGGCACGCTGGTCGGGCTGGCCAATCAGTGTGCACGTTTTAGAGGAGGCATTGTATAATATTCTATAACTCTCCTCCAATAACCCATGTTGCAGTATTAGCAAATCCATCCCTCACCCCCTTCTTAGTATCTTATTTCCCAAGATGCTATCACTGAGTATGCTACTAACAACCTTTGCCTTCTTCAGTGAGCTCTTATCTTTCCACCCTGTATATTAACCAATCTATTTCTTTCACTATGACTGTAATTACTTCTTCTTGTACATACACTCAATAATTCTCTCACTTCTCAATCTTTACACTTTTTCATAACCAATTTACATCTTTATAAAGGCACATTCATACCCAATATACTAATGCTGAATATCTATCTCTTTCCCTTGGTAATAATACTGTATTTTACCTTATTAAACTCAGTAGTCACAATCTGTATATTTTTTAGTAATGTATAACTCAAGTTGATGAAGACATTCTTCAAGTATATGTACTTTATATATTGCATGGACTTTTGTTTGTTTGTCTTGATTTATTTAGTTTAAAGTGGAGCTTATCTCCATGGGCCTCTACTGAAAATGGACCTGTATCCAGTTAGATTAGCCCAGTCAACAAATGTAAAATAAATAAATAAATAAAATAAAAAATATGAAGACCAAAAGTTAAAACTGTCGTTGATAATGACTCCTAACAATTTTGTACTAGGGACAACTTCTAAGGCAGTATTGTTTTGGGAATTAACTGTAAAAAGAGATTTTTCGATATGGCTAGTTTTTGAGGGGTAAATAATAGGAGTTTAGTTTTTGGGGGGTTAAGGGCTAGGTGATTCTTGGATATCCAGACCTCAGTAGAATTGAATGCTTCTTGGGTCAGATGCTGTAATTTGGTGAGAGATTTAGAGGAACAGATTATAGTTAAATCATCAGCATATTGGATGATGGAACTATGTGTTAGAGTTTGATGGAAGTTGTTGATGGATATGTTGAAAAGGAGGGGACCCAGTATAGAACCCTGGGGGAATGCCTGTATTTGTAGGAATGAAAGGGGAGGGGGAGTGTTGCCATTTTGTGGATTGCTGCCTGTTATTGAGGTAGTTGATAAACCATTGAAAGGTGGGGGGGGGGTAATCCTAGGTTAGAGAGTTTGGTAATTAGTCAAGAATGTGAAATGGTCTTGAAAGATCGAGAAAGAGAGCTGAGACTAAGGAGCCAACATTACAAGCTTTATTAACTGTATCTATGAAGAAAATAAGGGTAGTGTTGGTGCTATGTCCGGGCCTGAATCCATGTTGAGTGGGAGAAAGTAATTGGTGTTTTACTAAGTGATTTAGGAGCTGTGTGGATACATTTTTCAAGTATTTTTGAGATGGGGAGAGTATGGCTATAGGACGGAAGTTTGTGATTTCTGAGTTATTGCCACCTTTGTGCAGGGGGATGACAAATGCTTTCTTCCAGATGTCTGGAATGCAGGATTCTTGAATTGACCTATTGAGGATGATGCTGACAGGGTAGACAATGGAAGGGGCAGCTAATTTTAGGTATTCTGAAGTTAAGTTATCAGGGGCATTTGTATAAGGTTTTAGCTTGAGGAGATGTTTGTGGATGATAGATGTAGAAATGGGTGATAGAAAGAAGTAGGGTAGGGGGGGTTGAAGGATTGTGAGTTGGTGGGGATTCTGTAGTGTCTGGGTTGATGGGTAGGAAGGTGTTTGTAAGTTTAGTGATGGTATCAATAAAATATGCATTGAAGAGTATAGCTAGCTCAGAGGAGGTTTTATCTGGGTATGGGCACGGAGTTTTATTAGTGCCTGAGTGAAGTAGGGTTCCCTAGAATTTTGGGGGGTTTTGTTTATTCTGGTATTGCATAGATAAGAAGTATTGTCGTTTATTTTTGGCAACTAAACGTTTAGTTTGATTTTGTAGATGTTTGTAATGATTGAGGTTGGTGGGTGTTTTATCTTTTTGCCTGGTTTTCCAAGCACTGTCCCTACTGGACATGAGTTGCTTTGTGGCTTTTGACAGCAAGAAGGCATGTTTAGATTTGACTGTCTTTAGTCTGAGGGGGGCAAGACTGTTTAGGGTTTGTAGAAATGTAGATTTGAAGAATTCTACAGCTTCATTGAGTGGAAGAGATATTAGTGGACTCCAGTTTAGACCTATAGACCTATATAGACCTATATCATTATTAAATAATGACTATAAGATATTTATGACAATATTAACTAACATAATGAAAATACCACTATCCAAAACAATAAATACTGATCAGACTGGGTTTATATATCATAGACACACACATGATAATATTAAAAGGATAATTTATCTTATAGATTATGTTAATAAAGAAAATAAAGAAACACTCATAATTGGCTTAGATATAGAGAAAGCCTTTGATTCTTTAAATTGGGACTATTTATTCAAAATCCTAATGCTATTTGAATTTCCTGCATCATTTGTTCATCTCCTAAAGAATATATATACAAATTATCTAGCATATGTCAAGTTAGGTTGTTTTACCTCTGAATTTATACATATAACAAAAGGCACTAAACAAGGATGTCCCAATTCACCAATTCTATTTGCTCAGGTTATTGAAATACTGGCAGATTCAATTTGTAACAATATCAAATTCAAAGGAATAGATGTTTATGGACAATACAGTTCTTAAGTAATGCTATTTGCTGATGACATATTACTAACATCTAATACAAAAGAGACATTAGAAGAATTAGATATATTAATTGATACACTTCACATGACTTCAGGACTTCATTTCAATAAATTTAAATCAAAATTTTTATTTTTAAATAAAAAAAAAAGAACTGCAGACTAAGGGTATCACATCATAGGGAAACAATAATCTACCTTAAAATATCTAGGAATTGAATTATGCAAGGATAATAATGAATTAGTCTCTAAAAACTACAATAATATCATCAATACAATTAAAATCTTTGGAAAAAATTGAACAAAATAATATTTTATAACGAACTTTTCAATGGAATTTAGAATATTTTTTAAGTCAGTATTGGGGAGCCCAAAGTAGATATTTAGGTCGTCAGCAAAAGCAATATATTTTATTTGGTCTTCAGAGATATTTAAGAAATGATGGTAGGTTCTTTCATTTATTTTAAGGAGTAGAGTTTTGAAATAAATATTGAACACGTATAGTGATAACGGACAACCTTGTCTTGTGCCATTAACAATTCCGATAGGTTTTGATTGCTTTTTATTTATATAGCATGTTGTAGTAGTTCTGTTATATAGGGGCTTTACCATAGTTATATCATCTTCAGGAAGAGTGAACTGTTTCATAATCCTAAATAAAAAGTCTAAGTTCTCTCTATCAAAAGCTTTGGATGTGTCTACTGATAGTGCATATCTAAATATGCCTCAAAATTCTAATTTTGATAAAACAGTGTACACAGTAAAGTATTCTAACATGCATTACACAATTGTACACTAGTCCACCAAGGCCATACCATTTATGCTGATCAAATAACATGAGTGTAAGTGACATTCACTCTCAAACAGCCCACACTCACTTTGTGTATACCTCTACTGACTGTGTTAAAATAATACCTCTCAACCTCTTAGTGCCACAATGAAGGACAAAGCCAAAAAACTAATAAAGGACAAAAGCTCAGGACCAGGGCCACATTTTACATATTGTTCTTCTATACCGAGAAATTGTCAGAATCACCAATTTTAAACTGCCATGTATTTCCTTTTTATGCCTCCAATTCATATACCTCATCCTTACCATCAGTTAACCATCAATACCAGTTGTCCTTAACCATTGCTGGTATTATCCTCTGGGGCTGGAACTGCACTAGTGGTGGTATGGGACTGAAAGTGGAATGAAGCAGATATGCTAGCACTGCACTGTTTTTTTATTTGTATGCTTTGTCTGGGTGATGCTGACGACATCATACTCATTACTACACAGTATGTCATCTAGCCCCATCCTTTCAGATGCTATAATTTTACTGGAAATTTGTTCTATAATTACTGCATGTCGCCATCACTGAGGATGAGTCTCTTCATCAGGGATAGAAATGCTTCCCTCCCAGCTGGTAAAGCCACTCTTCCCACTTCTTACTCCATGGATCTTCCAGTGCCTGGGTCATCTGGGTCAGATTAAGAGCTCCATCCATCTGTGTCAAGGAACTAGGTGTGACATGCATTTTGTAAAGGATATGCTGTCTGAAAGTTGAATATTTATCAATAATTCGCAAAAGATTTTTTTTTTAGTAGCAGACCAAACTATGAGACATTGTGTGGGACACTGTATAAAATCAGGGGCAATTTCAACTTGCTTTCACACAAACAGTGTGCAAAGAGTAAATATTCCAGCTTTTTTCATAAAATTCATATTATTTCATAAAAATGCACATTAGTCCTGTAAAGCTAATCTATAAGCTGAACAAAACAAAATAGGTCAAGTTGCTTTCATTAACAGTCCCTCCAAGTCACCATTTTCAATCAATGATTTGACATGATGCCACAATTTGTTTAGGTACAGAACAAACTATCAGGCTAAAATGAGGGGCATTTTGTGAACTCAGGGCTGTTTTTAAAGTTGTTTCATAAAACAATGGTCAGTAAAAGAGTAAATATTCCAACGTATTCTTGCAAAACCGACTGTGCAATGACAAGACGGAGAATTGCTTTCGTCCATATCCAGCTCATTGTCCCATTTAGCGACTGCAAATCTCTATGATTTTACTGAAAACCACACATTTGGATGAAGTACAGACCAAAAATATTAGGCTAAGATGGTGATATTCTTTGAAATCAGGGACAATTTCAGCCTTGTTTCACATTAAGGGTAGCTAAAGAGTAAATGTCCCATTTACTTCTTTGAAATGTACATAGCCCTTAATGTAAAACTTTATCTTGTACAAATGAAAATAGCAAAATATTTTCAACCACAGTGAAGCTAGCCATCTCCTTATCTGGTTACCTGCCAGGATAATTACACAAAAGCCCTACCTCATGTTATTGCAACTGCAAAACCAGCAAACCACAACTATATATATGTCCATACTATGCTAGTTGCTATTTGTGGGCTTTCATGTTCACATCCCAATGAATCAAGGTAAGGCAATGAACATAAAGTTCATGGGTCTCAAATTCTCAGCACTCAGTCCTTAAACAGCCCTCAAAGCAGCATAATTATAGGTGAAGGAAGCTGTTACACTACATTTCTAGCTGCATGGACTATCTTACTTTTAGTTTCTGAGACACTACCTCTTGGCTTAGTATGCTAGCCTTTGTATAGTCCTAATGGTCATTGCAGTTGGTGACCCCTGCATTAGGTAGTGTCACTTCTGGTGTTTATTTATTTATACTTTTAAGCAAATAAACATATTTTTACTTAAAGAATAAACAAATAAGGGGGTCAAGCTAAAAATCAGCACCAGGCTGTGCATGTATAAATTGTGGAGACCATGAATATATGAAAGTAAATACTGGATCCAGTGTCTGTCATTTAATGCTTTTTATCTTAAAAATGCTTAGTGATCACCTGTTATGTTTTGCATGTAAGCTAGCTAAAATAAATTAAAAATGCTGAACATAAAACTTTCTGAACTAAATGTATTTTCTTGGTTGGGCATGACACCCTTCATGTGGATCTGTGAGCCCGGGATGACTGCCAGAATCTGCCCTATTATAATCCACAATTGGCTGTGATCATGAAAGCTAGCTTCATTACATAAAATAAGTGGCCCCATTCAACAGCTTTGAGGAAGTATGAGACCCTACAAAGTAATCTAAAGAACAGCACATAAACACTTATACTAGAATGTAAAGTAGTTGTTCTTCTTTCGACTTTTCCCAGTTAGGGGTTGCCACAGCGGAAGTCCGGTCCGCTAATGATTGGCAGTAGATTTTCATGAACACCGAGGTGCCAGCTTGACATCCAACCAAGGCGGCATTTACGCATGTCTTTTGAATGCCACCCAACCGCTGTGAGGACATGCAGACTCCACACAGAAGGAACTCCCCGCACTCCACCCGAGAATCAAACGGGAGAACCTCTTGCTGTGAGGCAACAATGCTACCGCTGTACCACCACGGCTTATACCAGAATATAAAGTAGTATGGTTAAATATATGCATCTGCTTATGAAATAATAAAGAAGGCTTCACCATTAATTATAGGAGCAGGTAGTCTCTTCAGCAATGTAAACAGTGGATTAAGGCTATGAGCTGTAAACAAGCCGCTACATATAGTGAAAGGTTTGACCCTTTCAGCCTGCATTTGCTTACTCTGTAACTCTGAGAAAGTCATTTAATCACTCAGGGCTCCTGAGCTAAATATGAATATATTTACAACAGATTTTAACCAACAAGTAGACGTAGTTCCTATGGATTTTTATAGTACGTTTGATAATGATAATATTAATCACAGATAATTGCATAAATGTAACACATTAGGTTGATAGTCATAGCTCATTAAGTGCATAAATGACTGAATTGGTTAAACAACAGAAACTTGGATGGTAACTTTGGATGCCTTTTCAGGTAAGAGGAATGCATACAATCAAGCAGTGCCCAAGGGCTTGATTTTTGTCACTTAATTTTAGCCGTATATCATGGTTATTAATTTTCACGCATCAAATCTTCATGATATCTATGCAGATGAAATTAATATTTGGAAAGGTATCACTTGTATCAGATGGTGTGGCATGTTTATAATCTGGTCTACCTGATGTGTATGTTTAGGCCTCTAAAATAGCATTATAATTAATCAGATGCATGTCCTTTGCATTGGAAGAAATTAACATCACTCACATTATACATAGTAATATGGTCAAAGTTGTGGTCTTTCAAGATTTAGCTATACTAGTGATTGACAGGTTTACGTTTAATGACTGTATTAATTATGTTTGTGCCTCTGCATACAGACTTGCGGGATGCACTGAAAGATTTATATATACCATCGGCAATAAGACTATGTGCATATAGGGTCTATATTAGATGATTGAACTTTCAAAAGTTCGACCGTCGTATGGTCGACAACATATGATCGAACTTTTAAAAGTTTGAACATCTAATAAAAAAAAATAAACTACACAAATAACATACCTGAATGTTTTAAGCAGGGGGGGCAGGCCCCCTTGCACCTCCACACACCCCGCTCTTTAAATATACCAACTCCAAGATCGCACAACAGTGCAGAAAAGGGAAATCTTCCCATTCTGCACTGTACAGAGATCTCCGTTAAAATGTTCGAACTTTCAAAAGTTCGATCATATGGTGTCGACCATATGGCAGTCGAACTTTTGAAAGTTGGATCATCTAATATAGACCCATACAAATATGGTAGCTGCATATGCAATCCTGGTGCTAAATAATATAAAAAAAAGAATTCAGTGAAATACACACAAAAAGATGGACCTTAAAGCATTGATTATGAGGCAAGGAGTCTAAGCCATAGGTTGTCACTCAGAAGGCAGTCCATGAGACCACTGTAGAGCCTACACAATTTTCCCAAAGCTTGTCTGGTAAATTGACTTGTTCAAGGTCACATGATACGAAATTGGAGGCTGAGGGAATCAAATCCTGTACCCCAGGAAACAGCTTGTCAGGCACTCATAGTCTCAACTTTTAACTGCCAGCTTCAGTATACTTTCTATATTGTTCATTCTTTCTTCACTTACATACTATAAACTAAGTTGTGATTTGCTACTCATTCTCACTGGATTTCAGTATGATTATCTGGCTGTTTTAGTTGGCAGTCAATAGGTAGAAAAGAGAGAGAGAGCAATTAGAACTTTGCAATAAGTTCAAATAATAACTTGGTCATTTTTACCGATATTAGTTAGCTATTGGAATAATATACCAGCTGTCTAAAAAAGTACAGATATAAGAGATTTTAAAAGTGATGCAGACATATTTAGGTCAAACATGTTGTATCATTCCTGATTCACTTGTGACATCGAGGGATAAATTCCCTGGTCCAGGCAACCCAAGTTGAATTAACAGCTCAAGTGCTTCATGTCATGTACATGCAGGATGGGTGGCAAAAGGAGTGCATCTGCATCATCTAGTGAAGACCAGAGCTCACAGAGATGATGCTGAATTGGAGGGGTAAGAGAACAAGATTAGACATGACTACCCTACATGCAGTGTATGAAGCATGCTTGATGTTAGTATACAGGTTAGGAACATAGACTTAATGGCACAGCACCAACCCCCAAGGGTGAAAGCATCAGTCTCAGATGCTTTACTCTTACCTCTAAATTAAACATAAGTAAAAATCTGTAAGTTAAGCCGTCAAAATTAGAGAAAAGAATGAGTCAACAGAGCAGTGTGATGGAGTCTTGGTCAGAGGAGCTAGCCAAAGAAAACAATATTGCATTATTGTTTGTTAGAGTCACATTATGGACTATTATTCTTGGCTTGTATATAATATGATATTATATATTATGATATGCTAAAGTATATTATATACATAGGGTCCATTCAACTACTTTGAATAAAGTTGGCACTGACTCAAATCCAAAGGTATAATATTAGAGACACTGGACCACCACATTTAAATTCATTGGGATGAAATATATATTAAGTCAATAAATCCATGCATCCCCTTGGCTATTTTAGTTCCAATAGACTTTTCCTCAATTTTTTTATTCTTTACCATCATCACATATACTGCACATGTACCTCCAAAGTGGTAACCTTCCTGTTTTATAGAAGTCTGGTCATAATGTTACCCATATGAATAATCATCAGATATCTCCAGCCAGTTCTGATTTGCTTTCATCTATCCAAGATTCAAGTTAGTACTGCACACTTTTGTGGTTACTAGTTGTTTTTTGCACACTTTTGTGGTTAATAGTTGTTTTTTGCACTTTTTGTGGTTATTAGCTACTTTCATCTATGCCAGAGAAATAGCCATTTCTGAAGAGTTAAATAAGCTACCAGTTTCTAACCAGCATGCTTTTAACTATGTCAGTAGTACATGCACATTCATCACTGTCATCATTGTGATCATCAATTACCCTCTTCACCCATTTTTCTACATGGGCCCAGGGTGTTGCATCAGCTGTCTCCACCTCTCTCAATTCAGTGACACTTCCCTACCTTCTTTGACACTAGTGTCCTATTGTCACTAGTCCTTTGACAGTCATGTCCTATTGTCACTAGTCCTTTGACAGTCATGTCCTAATGTCACTAGACATTTGACAGTCATGTCCTATTGCCACTAGTCCTTTGACAGTCATGGCCTATTGTCACTAGTCCTTTGACAGTCATGTCCTAATATCACTAGTCTTCTGTCGTGCAATTCATCCATCTCTTGGCTGGATATCCTTGTTTTCTTTTGCCTTATTCCTGCCTCTCCAAAATCTCCTTCACCAAATTATCATCTGCTTTACTGTACCTGTGCCTGCACTGCTGTAATCTGTTTTCTTTGACCTTCTCTATAATAGGGTTTGTTTTGGCTTCTGCTCTGATATCCTTATATCTTTGCCTAGCCTACAGTTTAAATCTTACCACCTGTCTCAAGCACTCCATCTCCATCATCTCTAGCTTATTCAACTATTCTGCTTTTGGTATCCAGGCTTCTTTATTACACAGTAGCACTAGTTGCATCACTTTTTTTGTACACCTTACCTTTTAGCTTCTTTGGCATTCTTCTGCCACACACTACCCCTGCGACTCTTTGTCAGTTAACTACAGCACCTCTGATTGTAGCAGTAACCTCCGCTTGCAAGACTTCCCTTCTCATCAACCACCCATCCCACATTCTTGAAGTCATTAACCTGTTCACCTGTTGCTTCCTTGTTCTGCCACAGCAACTGTCTTGTATGTCCTGAGTTTCATTTCACATGTTACATTCCAGTCCTCTCTCATTTGATGAAGTTCAGGTTCATAGCCTGCTTGCAGTACCACATTATCTGCATGCCATGACTTTGTTGCCCTGTCCCCTCTGACCTATTTTGTAATAGATCTAAAATTCTAATAGGTAACATCTAAACCTGCTAGCCTCCCATCTAACTTTTATATCATGGACAGTAATAATATTAGGATTTTTCCAGATTCTCAGACAAAGCTATTAGGCGTCATAATCAACAGCAGATTAAAATTTGATATACACGTTTCTAACACAATCAAAAAAGTTCATAAGATAATGGGAACAATGTATAGAAACAAAAAATTCTTAACAGACACTACAAGGATAGCCTTAGCTAGAAACCACCTTCTCTCCTCACTCTTATATGCCTCCCCCATACTCACCTATCTCAAAAAGTCAGAACTAAGTAAATTAGAATCATCTTACAATAAAACTTCAAAATTTCAACAGATTCCATACATTCAACCCATCACTGTCAAAGCCTAAAAAATCTTTCATGGTTGGAACTTCCCCATGTCCTGAACTATAACCAATTAATAATGGCTCAGAAAATAATGTATAATCCTGATAATGTACCGTCTCTGAAAAATCTTCTGCAACCCTACTCTAACATTCGTACTCTTCAATCATCTAACAAAGACGAACATATCCAATACAGCAGGCGATTCTCTTTGTTACAAAGAATTGAAATACCCTTCCGCATAGTATTAGATCCATAAACAACCTTAATCAATTCAAAATATCTCTCAAAAGACACTTATATGAATCCTGGCTTTGCACGTGTAATACTCCAGGTTAAATACTAACAAACATTACTTATTCAGTTTTACTGTACGTATTAACTCTAGTTGTCTCTCTCTTTCAACAATACTACTCCTCAATAAGTAGTTACATTCCTAACTGCACCTCTCACCACTGAAGTACTATTAACTGTGCACTACTTGCCTAGGTGATGTTCCTTGCCTAACTTCCTAATTAATGTTATGCTCTTCCACAAACATAAATTCAGCCAAGTATTTTTGTCTTTTTCCAAGTGTTTAATCCCTTGCTCTACTTGACTGCTGTGTATATTTTATTTCATTTTTTTCTTGTAAATGTGTTAACACTCATTCTGTCATTTTTTTCTATTATTCTGTTGTTTTTGTAACAATTTGTATGTAAGCTATAACTGGAGCTTTTCTCCCTGGGCCTCTGCTGAAAATGGGCACTGCCCCAGTTGGACCATCCCGCTAAACAAATGTAAAATAAAATAATTAAATAAATAATGCATTCCATCAATAATATGATAAACAGTGGCCTCGGAACTGAACACTGATTCACACCCACTCCCACTGGCAACCTCTCTGTGATTCTGAATACTATTCGCACTTGTGCCCTTGTATCCTTATATCTAGCCTGCACTAATTCTAACAGTGTTTCTGGGACCTTGAACCAACACAGGACACTGCAAATAATTTTCACTGGGACACTGACATGTGCTTTCTCCAAGTCTAGGAATGCCCAGTTGGGTCTGTTGTGCTGCATCCTGATCTGAATATTAACTGATCACTAACCATCTTGCTTTATAGTACTCCGTATACTATTTACCAGTTACCCCCTCCAGCACTATCATGTAGTGTGACCGGAGGGTAATTCCTGTGTACTGCCCACAGTTGTGAATGTCTGCTTTGTTTTTGTACACTGAGAGAAGATTAGTTATTCTGACGTCATCTGGGATACACCTTTCTCTCTGTACCCTGATGGGAGCCATATCTCCACTAACTCACCCAACATCTTCATTTCCTTAGCTCTCCTCACAGTTCTAATGTGGATCGTTCTTCATTTTTTCATTGTTGGTTGTACGAGGACCAGTGCAGCTTCTGTGTGGTACATGCACTTCCATTGTCTCATTTACCAATATATATATATATATATATATATATATATATATATATATATATATTAGCAGCTAGGTAACAGCTAAATAACATATGTTTCTGCAGACTTAGTAAAAGCTTTTGAGGTTATATCTCATCTCAGAATGTCAAATAATTATTTCCGCCTGACCTTGATAAGGATTATATGGCTAACCAAAAATATCAATAAGATCAATTTAGTTTGAGTAGACTATACATCAGTCATCTCTACACCTAAACTATAATACTCTCAAGTCCCTCCAAGCTTATACGTGGCCTATTACTATTGCCAGTATTTGTCAATAATATATCTAGCATCATATCCTCCATTTTGATAAATGTGTTTCAGTCAAAACAACTCTTAACATACACAATGCCACACAAATGTAGGTGCCTTTCACACTTGACTTTAATCTTTGGCCATATTAATGGATTTCTCAAAAACTACATGGTCCCAAGTACTCACAATAAGTTATGATTCACAGACTCGGGCAATAATATAGCTGGTCATTGTGTTTTTATTAAGTTGAGAATATTTTTCTAAACATCTCTCAGAAACACTTTGACTTACTGAGACCACAATATTTCTAGAATCATCTAAATTAATGTGTGTCTCCCAGATTGCTGAGATAAGAACACAGTTCTAGTAACAAATTTAATGTAGCTCTAGGAGACAACAGCTGAATTGTTTATATATATTTATCAAGCAAATATGGGCAGCATCTGAAGAAATGTGTACATTTTTAAATGCAAAGGAAGTTGAGGGAGGCAACAACATGATTTTCTGAGTACAAAATGAAATTTTCTGTCTACATAGTTGAATGTCAACCATGCAGATTTCTCATTGACATTAAAACTAGTACATTTTTATAATACAAATCCCTAAGCCTTTGGACTAACTCTAGTCTAGCTGTTAAACTCCACTAAACCAAAATGATATGCAAATTTATGGTTAAATCAAAATTACTCCAGTGTTAACTCACCAAAAACAACAAAAAATATGCTCACCCAATGTAGCTTGCTACAAGATTACTCAAAAAATGATCAAAAGCTCCAAGCATGCCTAAACAGAGCCTTTTGTGTTTGTGTCCTCTTCCCCTAAAAATAAACACCACTGCCTTACATATTATCAGTCTCCAAGCAGTGCACATATCTGGAACTTTACATCCTCAGATTGTACCAGCAGACATACTGCCTCTAATGTCTCAGCCAGAGACACCTCATCCCCTTATCTCAGTCAGGGACAATGCCCACCCCCTAGCTCAAGCCCTACCTTTAAGACAACCCTGCATATCAGTTTTATAATACAGATATTAGGTCAGAATATGCATGTCCTGAAATTCACAAAAAAATAAACAACGATTCAAGCAAACAATCAAACGGTGAATTTGAAGCATACTCTTTCATGTTCTAAGTATTTCTGCAGGTGGGTAAACCCCTCAACATATGGCAAATTCCTTAATCTTTGTTTACTAACTCCTGGATCAGTGTAGCTTGACATAAGGGACATACTCTGGAGTACTTAATATTCCTCACAACTGCACTGGTTGTTTATTTATGATTTGTGTGTAGTTATGGATTGATTGTTTAAAACAGATAGCACCTGTAGTAAAATCACCTTCAGACTTCATAGGCATATAACTCCCCATTCAGCCTACATTAGTATGCACCAGCAACCATGTACTTGCAATCTGCAACCAAATTGTAGCCAGCCTGGTTAAATGGGCATGTTTAGACAATGCAACAACTGTCTCCTGTTTATTGACAACCACCTACTACTTAAACAAAATGGATACAGTGTATGAGAGATGTAGTTGTACAATGTTATAGGATGTAAAGATGTCACACAAAGCCACAACAAACAAAAAGCAGGTTGACAGTATCACACAGCACCGCATTAAATAAAGGGCACCCAGCTCAGACCAAACACACAGACCTTCATGTGCTAAGTCTCTTAAAATTAGCCTACCATAACAATGCAGGTCTCCTAAAAGTAACCTAAGAAACAAAAACCTTCAGCAACTTTACAAAATCAAGATAAGCAGTACCCACCATGAAACATACTTCTAGAAGTCTTACTGACTTAGTTCAAAAGTCAATGAGGCAATCCTCCATGCAATCTGATATCCTAGTCATAGGTGACACCATAGTGAGACACCGAAATGCATTACTCACCAGACTGAGCAAGGAGAGAGTCACAGTCACTTGTCTATCAGGCACCAGGATTCACTACATTATGAAAAGACTCATGTCATAGTTATAGTACATGTGGTTGTAAATGACTCAAGATGTCGGCACAGTGGTGCAAAGGTTAGCGCTGTCATCTCACAGAAGGAGGTTTGCATTTTGAATCTCGGCTATGCCTTCTGTGTGGAGTCTGCATCTCCTCCCTGCATTCACATGAGTTTCCTCTGGGTTCTACAGTTTCCCCCTACATTCAAAAGACATACTTCTGGAGTTTTTCTCCATGGGCCTCTGCTAAAAATGGGCGCTGTCCCAGTCAGACTTTCTTGGTAAACAAATGTTAAATAAAAATAAAATAAAGATGTACCTCCCTGGACTATATGAAGAAAGACATGAGGGAGCTTTCAAACTGTGTGTCCCACATAGGTATGAACCTATCCTTGAGCAACATTCTTCCATTACCACCATGAGTGATGCTACAATATGAATAAAAGATTACTGCTTTCAACAATTGTCTTCACTTTTCATGTCATTGAAAGGGTGTCCACAATTTATCAGCCTAGGAGGAGATGTAAACAGTCCTAACTGTAACAGGAAAGACCTGCACCTCTCTCCCAAAGAAGGGATGTCTTCACCTCTGCCCCAAGTCTTTTGAATATTGGCCAAATCCTTGTCCACCACATAGTGGCTTTTTTAGGTAATGTCAGTATTCTAAAGTTTATTATATAACAAATAGAATCCAGATAAAATTAAGGTATTGCTGCTCAATGCTATGAGATTTAACAAAAGCCTTTACTTCCTACAAGTACTTCTTATCCTGGAAAATGTTGCTATATGCATCATCACAGAGACTTTTATCAAGACCAACAAAAGCACTCTGTCAGTGCACAGTTTTAATGCCTCAACAAGTTGAGACTCACCAGAGCAGCCAAGAGCATTAAAGAGAGAGTGGTCTCCATATTCTGAAAAAAATAATAAATATTTCACTTCCTGACTTGTTTGATAGGATAAGATGATGACATAGAACATCTCAACTTCTTACGATTAACAAAGATCTTTATCATAACATAGCTAATTATAGGTTCCCTCTTTGCCTCTTTCAGCTCACACCTCATGCCTAACAAATATGGAGTCACTATGTATAAAGCTAAACACCATTCTTCTTGAAGACGTCAACTATCACTCCATTATAGGTTCATAGATAAGAACTAGGCAAAGTGTCCCTTGCAGCCATTTTAAGCCAATTCCCTTTTGGTGCTTGATTAACCTATCCCATTTTGTGTCAGATTGGCCTTAGCCATCCCATGGTCACTAATTATACACTACCCTAATGAGAATAACTGAGATCATACCATAGATAACTTGAGGGGAGCCTTGCATAGGATAAAGCATTTAGGAGCTGCCTCTTTCCATTAGGAGTACAGTGGGCAGTTCTGATGTACATTTTCTGTTTGCTATCCATATATCTAAGTTGCGTTTGAATATAAAAAGCAAGTTGGATAGGGAGTGTGTTCCAGAGCACTGGTATCTTCTGCAAGATATATTTATTCTTTTAAACCTTTTTGTTGATGTGCAGAAGAGGTTTAGATCAATACTCGGAGTATCACTGAAGACATTTGACTTCCTAATATGCATTAAATCTATCAATATTGTGTCAGAAGATGCCTTGTAGACAAGACAGGTGACACCTCTTAGCAGGCTGCATGATATCCAGTATAGTGACATTAACTGGGAGCCATATATTTTTAAAAATGCATGCCCAGAAATTTCTTGACTTCATCAATTCAAACTCTCTTGACCAGTTAGTCTGCACCACAACCAGGAAAAAAAATCTTAGATTTTATCCTTACCAATACGAAGCAGCTTTACTACCCATCAATTTTAACTTCCTTCCTGGTCAAATCAGACCATAACCACATTCATCATAAGAATGAAGCCTGAAGCAACTTCCAAAACCACAATATTCAGACATTATGCAACAGCTAACTTATTAAAAGTGATGAGCTGAATAAATTCAAAAGCCCTAGACTTATTACACAACTGCAAGTCCAGTGGTGGCATAAATACCTGATCAAGGGGTTTCAGTTCTTCTGCAACATGTTGGAGAGATTGATGTGTATCACAGCAAATTCCTTGTCTATGAGATAATCTTCTACTCCACATAAAGCAAAGTACTTTGGTTACTCTATGCAAATGTAATGCTGATAAATGGATAGGTAAATACAAATTCACTCCTAGTTTAGGAGCAACATGTGGATGGTTCAAATATCTTTGGTCTGCACATTTTTGAGTTACTTGTTCTCAAAATATAACGGCAAAAAGCTATGATTGTAATATAACACTAGGCTTCTTAAGATCTGCACATTTAAATAGCTTAGTAAGTTCCTATGAACGTTTGAACCTATGAACTTATAGCAATGATGTACAGAATGACACCAGTTCCTCCCCAAAGAATTCTGCACACTTCAACAATCTATAAGTCATAGGTTCATAATCAAACACAATGCTGTCAGACTGTAGACTATAAGAAGTGCAGCTAATAACCAGAGATCAGAATCAAACCCTGTACATTGTATGTCTGAGTTAAAGACTTCAACATTTCTGTCACCCCTTTCCCTTGGATCAGTTGCTTGGAAGGCGGCTATGCTCCAACTTCTGTTTTCATCTAAGCAACCATTTTAAAACATATATAGATCTAGCTACATAAAACAAGATTCACCTGAAACAGCATAATTTCTGACTTTGCTAGAAAGAAGATCAGGAAACCTAATACGTCAAATAATCAGTAATTCAAAAATGTAACTGATGTAGTATGCAGTTCACCTGTTGACATACCTTTATTGTCTATATTGAAAGCAGATACCTCAAAAAAAAAAAAAAAAAACGCTGGCACTGGGAAGAAATGCTAACTCTTTACAAAGTACCCCATCTATTTACTGGACCACGCTTTATGAGGCAGCATGCTAACCACTGAAACAGTGTGTTGCCGCACGTTCATCTAAATTGTTTAATAATAACAATGATAATAATAATAATAATAATAATAATAATAATAATAATAATAATAATAATCTGTGTGATTATAAATAAATTCCACATTCATCGAAACCAGTATCGTTAGTAAATCTTAATGCCGTCCAACAACAAACACAGTTTAGTCAGTACCAGTGAATATGATGTAGGATAAAGTGTTGTAGAAATAAATGGACTCTTCTTCTACTAAGTACACTCTAAGACAGAAAGCCTATGAATGGGATAAAGAAAACTGATGGTTTACTATGTGTTTTTGGGTGTTTTTTCTAACAGCAGTCATCAATGCCTAGACGTAAAAGAGGAGTGGTAGTATAGCTGCTTTTCAAATAACATTATACTAATCTTTGCTACACATCATGCAATCACAATACGTGTATTAATCTTTGCAACAAGATGGCTGGCAGGATTTTGGTTATCCATTATTCCTTTTTTAATCCTTGTAGTTATGCAATGTCACACTTTTGTGGAATCTAACCAGTCAATGAGCCGTAAGTGAAATATGTTTTTAATCAGGAAGTTAGTAATTGGCATTGTTACAAGGTGTTGTACTGTGGAAAATAATCTAATCATTTGTGCACCTATCAGTTCTGCATTTTAGTCACACGTTACAAGAAAAGACTTCATGATGCTTTTGAATAACACCAGGATGATCTACCCATTGAGTGGAGGCTTACTTCCTCTTCTTCTTAATGATGTTGGGGGATCTGCTAATATCATTTTAATCACATCATGTCACGTCCTGTTAATGGCTTCACGATGGAGTTCAAAGAGTAAAACTACTGATAAATCAGTTTGCATATTTTCTGCCACACTCGTCATCACTTACTGTATGAAACTTATGTTTAAGTAAGGAAAATATTAGATGTTTTCCAGATAAAAAATCTGCCCCCAGATTCAGCAAACTTAGGGACCGTTCCTGTGCAGCACGGCAGCGCGCTATGCATATGTATGAAGGCGGGCTGCTGTGCTCGAAAACAGACATGGTTCTGTGTGCGAGTGCAGGGGCATGTCCGAGAGCAGTGCTCGCACCATACACACGCCCCCTGCACTCGAGAATTGCCGTTCGGCAATTCAAAATTAATGAAAGTCTCCACAGACACTTTAGTGTCTGTGGAGAAAATAAGAGACAGCGATACCTCTCACCTTTACAGATCTTTGCAGAATGTCTAGGTTTCTGTTTCATATTTTTGGTATGCTTCTCCTAAAATCTGCACCTGTCTGGCAAATAGCTGTGAACTGAAGTCATTAAATAATGACAAATATTTGAGTTTAAGACTCTACATCCTCAGAAAATTCATGCTAATCCAAAGCCTGTAATTCTATCAGTGTTCTAAGTTTCAAACAGCAATATTTAAAATATATTCCTTCATTTTTTTTCAGTGTGTTATAAAGTTTAAGCGTAGCTGCGCGGGTTTGTTCGTCGTGCAGCTATGCATAGCAGAGTTTGAACATCAAAAGAAGCTATATAGAAGTATACACAATACAAATAGTGAAACAGGAATAACATAATGGTTAGAGCATTCACCTAGCATGCAGTCAGTCATGGTGTGAGCCCCATAGCAGTCCATTCATTTTCATACGTGAAACACAACTAAAATATATTTTTCATAAATAGGTAGTGAATATTATTTTGTATATGCAAACCAGTGTAGTGTAGCAGCCCTAAACGTGAGGTGTCAATGAAATTTAAAGTTTAAGCAAGATTTAGCATAGCTAAGTGGACTTGCGCACTTGTAAGCAGGGCTAAGCATCTACCCGTTTAAGGAATAGTTATCTTAGCTAAACGGGTTTGTCCGGAGCTTAGCTTAGCTCAACAGTTTCAAAACTGTCCAATCCACAGTAAAGGGTGGGAAATTAGCCCTATTTAAACCACAAAGGTGGGAATACTGCTCATAACCAGTTGTAGCTTCCCACTGTATGTACTATGGCAGGTGTTGGTGAAGGTTTGTGCTTTCGAGTGCAGTGCTGAGGCATTCAGGTGTCCAGGGTCATGGTTGGACTCCTCATTAAAGACCATGAAGGGTGACTGCTGCAGGACCAGTTCCAGGGTTCTAAACACAAAGTGGAGGCCTGGAACCAACTTGCCTGAGATCTCAACACTGCCACTGGTATCCCTCAGACTGGTGAGTAGGTCTGGCACCACTTTGCCAAGTTGAAGCGGAGGAAGAGGTACCTTTTTGACCAGTGGGTCCAAGATGCCTGATCGGGGAATGCTCCAGCCATGTGCAAGTATTAGTCAAAATAAGTGTTCTCCAAAGTCCAGCCTGTGTATGCAATGGATAGGTATGCATAAATGTTTTCTCTATCTCTTGTACAGCTGCAGATGAGAGGGCTGTGAACTTGGAAGCCCATGCCAGCAGGCTGCAAAGGTTGCGTTGCAAGGCTGGTGAGTAACAATCTATTTGGTATTATGTAGGGCAAATAAATAAAACGTAGTAGAATGTCACCTTGCAGTATTTAAAAATGGGTATGGTTTTTAGTGATTGAAGAAGCTAGTAGGAGAGTAATATGTACATACAGGTTATAAACAAATAAAAGTGTAATTACCTTTCAATAAAAGTGAAAACTTGAGACTGGTTGTGTTTACTCTGATACTGTATGACTTGAAATATTTCATGCACCAAGATCTGATATCAGAATAGTAATATTGTGCTAACCACTGTTTTTAACACTGCGCTATGTCAAAATGTATGTATAGGAATGTTTATAAAAGAATGTTGTAATCAGAAGGTCAGATTGTACAACCAAGAGAGAATTAGAAAGAAAACATTCAAGGAAGTGACAACAGTTTCTCAATCGCTTGTTCTGTTGAAACACATACTTGTTGTATTTTTAGCAGAAAGAGCCACTGTACTAATCCCGGGAGGGGTAGTAATCCGTATGCGTAATTTCAAGTAAGCTTTTGTGAATATGTGAATAAGTGTAGAAAGTGTCAACAAAAATTCCTTCCACAGATCTTCCAGGTGAAAGAAGGTCTAAAGTATCTATAAGAACCCTGTAGTAATACTGTGTCCAACACCCACAGTCCATCCCCAAGGCTGCAAATGACAGCAAGATAAGTACATACACCAAGTGGTCTCCCACAAGAAATGTTCAAAAGTGTCATGCAGTCACAGCTACTGGTGCCTGCTATTAACAACCAGGGTGACCGTTAGAAATCAAGGCAGAGTATGTCATTAGCAAACACACACACACACACACACACACACACACACACGCACGCACGCACGCACGCACGCACACACACACACACACACACACACACACACATACACACACACACACACACACTTGCACACAGTATGAGTGCACATATGTAATCCTGACTATGTGACTATGGGTAGAAACAGTCATGTAGTATTAACAAACATTCCCTCAACAGGTCTTCCAGGTAAGCGAAAGTATAAAGTAGCTATAAGAAGGCTGTAATTATACTGAGTATAAACATACCACTGCCCAACCCAAGGCCATAGTTGTTGTAATAATACCTGTAGAGTAATGAGTAGAGCAATGATCATTAAAGCTGTGACCACTGCAAGAATCTACATTTGTTAACTGATATCTCTTTCTCTCCCCCACCTTATCTTCACCAGTACTGTAAATGAATGGGTATGTTTTCCAGCAAACCTACTGTTGGGACATATGTCCTGTTGTTCTACAAATGTTGAAATGTATTTCAGTTAATGTTCCCTGTTCAAATACTATCACTGGTAGCCTGTTGCTATCAATGTAACCTGCATGCCTGTGTAATGCCCACTGTGGTTCTCTATATGCATGTGTTTGTTTGCTATGCAGATGTTCCAAATATGTTGTTTTTGGTTAATGGGGATACTCATGCATGCTGTTATAACTAATCCTGGAATGTGTTTACCATTACTAACCAATATCTGTTTTAAAACTGCAACATCAAAGGACATCAGGGAAGGCCGATCCCTGCGGATCCACGTCTCCCTCCTCATCTGGCCATGGCACCAGGCCCCAGTATGTCTGGGACCCACCCTGGTACCTCCTTGTCTGCTGGTCCTGCACCACCTTTGGGTGAAACCACCTCAGGGGTTGGGGCGCACCATCCCCTCAGCACAGGCGCAGACAGGATCCTGTCACCTGAAGCCAGGTCGGGGTCTGGTGTGTAGTGAGCTCTGCAAGGAATTGGGAGATCTGCTATGCCAGCTTCAGAGCCGCATGGCACAATTAGAGGTTCAACCTGCCCCTCCTGCTCATCCACCAGCACAACCACCTTCACAGCTGTGAAGGTGCAGTGGTGACTGCCCATGGGTGGGGACCTCAGTCCCACTGTATCCATTTGGGGACTCGGGGCTTCCAATTACCAAACACCCCTCCCCATCCAAGGCATTTACCATCCACATGTGTCATATACCACCCATGTATGCTGTCTTGTTTGTCTTGTCTGTCTTCCTACCCAACCTACCTCCCCAAATATACCTACTATCCTTCCCCAACATCCCACTCTCACCTTAAAAAAAAAAGGGCAATCTGTTCCCAAAAAATCTGTCGCCCAATTCATAGCTGTCCATTTCACATATGTGTCCACTGGACACATCTGTGAGACCTGACAATATCCCTGGCTGTGTTCTACATGAACTACGGAGTGACCTGACACCTCACCTGTGTGCCCTGTTCAAGCACAGCCTCACCTCAGGCTTTGTCCCTACTGCATTGTGCACTGCTGCAGTCACCCCTCTGAGACAGTTGCAGATGTCACTGGGTTTGTTGTAGCATCCTTTATGAGGAATATGACACTGGTAATACCAACAGATCTGAGTATTTACTGACTGCATTCCACAGAGTCCACGACTGATTTACCAAGGACACCAAATGACTGGGAAATGGACAAAACATAACAGGCAGACATGTGGCCAGTCTGTGGACAGTGTGTCAGTGGAGAGGTGAGTTGTGACATCACACACTGCATGTCCACACAAACCTAGTCAATCTATCAATCCACCATGTGTATAACAGCACTGATGACATAGAATCTCTTCACAAATCTGGGCATATGTCCCCCATGTTGGTTGGCTGTCTCCACTTGTCCTGTGATGTATTGCCACCTACTGTATGCAAATCTGTAGGCCACCACCTCTGTAATGTCCCTCACACAGGCAATGAAAAGGGGCAAGGCCCACATTAAGGAATGTCCCATATGTCAGAACTGGCAGCAGTGTCCAGTCCCACAGCACAATACAATGTGGGCACCTAGATAGTGGTATGGCCGTAGCAATACCTCACATCTGCACATCTGTACAGCGGATAGACAGTAAGTATATAGCTAACAGGTTATGCATTAGGATGAATGTTTTGAAAGATAGACATCTGAAACTGAAAAGTATGCCATTACTACATGACAGCAGTCCTCAATGACATGTCCTAAAACATAGCAGTCTACAGTTAATGTCAATATATCAGATCAATATCCAATAGGAGATACATAAAAACATACAGGTCAAACACCAAGAACATGATAATCAGTACTGAGAGTCCAGCTTTGCATGCAGGGTCTATATTTCCAGTACTACAATCTGCAACCTACTCTTACTTGGAAAAACACTGTTAAAAGTGGTAACATGATACAATATGTGCTAAATTATTTTTGTCAACCAGTGCACTGTAGCTGGTGTAACATGCAAATGTGACTGCATATAACCTGGGATACTACCCATGTATGAAACACATACAAAGAGAAAAGATTGTGGTACTACCCATGCATACTCAGGTGTCCCATATAGTATACGCACATCCCTTACTTCTGTAATGACATACTTCTATGTGCCAGCACTACCGTAGCAAGGGGTGTGAGTATACCATTGATCACATTCCAGACTGATAAAATAATAGGGTAATGACACTTATGTCATTGTGAAGATTGGGTAGAGATGGGTAGAGAAATGTGAAGACTGGTAGAGTTGGGTGAAGGCTGCCAGCCTAGTCAAATAGAATTTGGTACATAATTCTATTTTTAGTATTTATTATTAAATATTTTAAACCCTTTTTACTGTGGCTAGTTTATGTAGAGATAATTAAGCTCTAGAGTACATTGCATGCTTATAAGTGATCCTGTAATAAGCCCTTCCAATAAGCCTTAAGACTGTTTAATCACACTTACCATTGGATAATAATATTGCACAGTAATAATTGGACACCCTTTTAAGGGCCTTTGGGAAGCTGATAATTATTAGCTGGTGGTGGCAGGAATTACTACCGTATAGTCTGGGTTTAGGGGCACAGATGGAGAATCTGTGTCAGCCTTTCCCAGGAGTGTCTGTGAAGTTGTATAAATAATTATCTCTAAGTGTGTGTGTGTCAACTACTTGGGCAAAGACATGAAGCATTGGTTGGACAGAGAGGGCACTGGAGGTTTTAACTTGCCAACTAGGCTGAGATCTGGACCCTATAGCTGTACCATTGGGGAGTCTTATTGGGGACCTGAGGAGCAAGGAAGCGACCAGCCCCAGACTGACTGTGATCTCTGTGTGCTCTTAAGGGAAATTGCACTTTACTGTGTGTATTTATTATTTTCTCTCATATGAGACAACCTCTCTGGTGTTAGTGGTGAGGATTGAGGCTCCTTGATTTCTGGGTCAGGGGATGGGCATCACATGTGGTTTGCAGTGGTTGGGATATTGACATCACATATTGAGTAGTTGGCAAATACTAATTGGCTTGTAGTGTTGTGGGTAGAGTGAATCATGTAGCTTATGTACAGTGATCTCTGATGGTGTTTTGTACTCTAAATCAGCCACACAATGGATACTCAGAGTTCAGATCACAATTGTTTTATTTCTTTTGTTAGCTTAGTTAGTCAGGGTGAGCAGACAGCATGTCAGCAGAGGAGTATGGAAAGCTGACAAGAAGCCAGCTGGTGGAGATGTGCCAGACTAGGGGACTGGTGCATGTAAACCTGAATAACGCAGACCTGATTGCTGCCTTGGTTACAGCTACATCAAAAAACAGCATCCAGGAGGACAATCAGACTGCCAGTGGAGACACGATATCCTCGGAGAATGGACAGCTCAACCTTTCTGTGAAGGAAATCAGACTGGCAGTGGGGATACAATATCCTTGGAGAATGGACAGCTCAACCTTTCCGCAGTGGACTTAAAAATCCAGCTGGAGCTAGAGACTTGAGTTGGAGGCCAGGCATTTGGAGATAGAAGCCGAAGAAAAGGAGCATCAGAGGAGGCATGAGAGGGAAATGCTTACTCTTCGCCAGAGTGATGGAGGTAATGGGGAAGGGAGTAACTAGACCCCATAAGCACAACAGGTCAGTAAAT
This sequence comes from Protopterus annectens, assembly GCF_019279795.1. NCBI lineage: Eukaryota > Metazoa > Chordata > Ceratodontiformes > Protopteridae > Protopterus > Protopterus annectens. Next base: position 1,621,422,862 of record NC_056726.1, read on the forward strand.
TTCTTCCATAATTTAAAGAGGGGGATAATTTTGATAGTTTCATAAGTTTGAGAGCATATGCAAACAGTATAGTGTTGACCAAAGGTTCTGGGTACGGTTCTGACCCCTTTACTCCATGGTATAGCTGTAAATGCATTGGCTAAAATGTCTGACATTGCATGTTTAGATTATACTGCTGTAAAAAATGTCTTTTAGAATGTTTTAAGCTAACACCCGAAATGTACAGGAAAAAGTTTCATGAGCATAGACGCAAGGCAAATGAAAGTGTGTGTGAATATGTTGCTGAACTGAGCACTTATTTTCATAGATGGGTGAATGCGTGTCAGGTCATCACTTTTGAAGGGCTGGCAAACCTTTTGGTAAGGAAACAAGCCCTTAGCACTTTGCCTGAGAACATGAGGATTTGGTTAGCTGATAGACAATGTGCTACTTCAGATGAGTTGGGGAAAAAGTGAGACCAATACCTGGCCAGCAGGGCAGCCCTACACAGAAAGGGGATGCCCAGTACTGGTCATGGGTCTAAAGGAACCCATGGTGGGCAGCACAGACTGCCACAACAGAATCTGCCAGTAGCAGGGGAAGCCACTAGTCCAAGTACATGTCCAGGTGCTAGAGTTAAATGTTTTGAATGCAACCAGTGGGGCCATGTGGCATACCGGTATCCACAGAGGCAAGGTGGGGAACCAAAGGTGAGGGAGTCAGTAAGTGGGAAAGATAAAATGCCAATAGTAGGTTGTCTTGAGACAACAGGGGTACTAAACTACTATCTTGCAGATGTCCAGAGAAGGAAGGATTTGGATGAGGCAGTATCATGTACTTATGCAGTTACACTGAGTGAGGCTAGCAGACAAGCATGTAGGTCTGGTAGCCTGGGAGAGACCCAAACAGACTGCATACTTACAGCCAGCACTGGTGAGGTGGTTACTTCAGGGAGTGAGCTACGCTGTAGCAGTGAGACTGAAGGTGAGCCACAGCTGCTTGTGGGTACTGATGTTACCTTAGAAGAGTGACTGCAAAGGTAGAGGTGAGTAGTAATACCCAGGCTGACAGTGAGCCACCACTGTCAGAGGATGCCAGACTTCCTGTGGAAGGAGAGCTGGGAAGGGTTACAAGGAGAGAGTTGAGACAGGCTCAGCTCTCAGACCCTACATTGCAAGGCCTGAGGCAGGTAGCTAGGGAGGCCCCCAATTCTCAAGGGAAGGAGGAATCTGTATACTGGGACAAAGGGTTACTATACAGAGAGTGGCACCCTGAGGGAGGGCTAGAAGGTGAGAGAGTACAGCAGTTTATAGTGCCTAGAGCTTACCATATGGTGCTTCTAGCCATAGCCCATGATATTCCCTTTGCAGGTTATATGGGCATAAAACATACAAAGAGGCATATTATGCAAAACTTCTATTGGTCTGGGATTTCCAGAGATGTAACAAGGTACTGCAGGACCTGTGAGCAGTGCCAAAAGATAGGCAAGGCAGGAGACAAGGTGAGAGCTCCTTTGATGCCTTTGCCTGTGATTGAGGAGCCACTTCAGAGGGTAGCTATGGATATTGTGGGTCCTCTGAGTACCCCAAGTTCCACAGGGTAAAAGTATATCCTAGTGGTAGTGGATTATGCTACACGATACCCTGAGGCATTGACTTTGTCCTCCACTGAGGCAGAGAAGGTGGCAAATGCTTTGTTAGAGATTTTCAGCAGGGTAGGTTTCCCAAAAGAAATCCTGTCTGATAGAGGTACCAGTTTCATGTCAGACCTGTTGGCTTGTCTGTGAAGGTCCTGTGGGGTGAAGCACATGAAGACCACCCCCTACCATCCCTAGACTAATGGTCTTGTTGAGAGGTTAAACTCTACAATCAAGTCCATGCTACAGGCATTTGCAGATCAGTTTAAGAGGGAGTGGGACAAATATTTGACCCCTCTGTTGTTTGTTTACAGAGAGGTTCCCCAGGAATCCACAGGTTTTTCACCCTTTGAGTTGCTTTATGGGCATAGAGTGAGGGGACCTCTAGCTTTAATTCAAGATGAGTGGGAAGAAGAGTGCAAGACTCACAGGGAGTCTGTTGTGGCATACGTCCTAAACCTCAGGACAAGGCTCGGGGAACTCATGGGCTTGGCCCAGGTAAACCTGGCAGAAGCCCAACAACAGAAAAAGTGTGGTATGACAGGAATGCTCAAGCTAGAGAGTATGCTGTGGGGCAGCAGGTAATGGTTCTCATTCCTGTCAGACACAACAAACTGCAAGCAGCTTGGGGGGGGGACACTACAAGGTGGTAAGAAAGGTAAGTGATGTTAACTACATGGTGGAACTGCAAGGCAGATGGCAGTGGCACAAATTGTACCATGTTAACATGATGAAACCTTACCATGATAGGGAGGCCACTGCACTGAGCATTTGCAGTGGATTGCAGGAGGAGTCTTTGGGAGATCTGGGGACTGATCTCCTCAGTGAGGCTCTGTCTGACACCTCAGTGGAAGGAGTAGCAATGTCCCAGCAGCTATCTCTCACCCAGGTTTGAGAAATCTGAGCAGTGTTGCACGAATTTGGGGATGTGTTCACTGGGAAACCAGGGTGCACCCACCTAGTGCAGCACCAGGTGGATACAGGACCTCCTTTCCCATATAGCTGTCTGCTGCTATCTCATTCAACCACCCAATTCCCTTGCATGCTTACATCCATATCATACATACATGTATGAGAACATACTACTCCATTCAGTAACTGATAGGAAGGGTGACTTACCTTGTTGCTGGGCCAGTACTGAGGATGGTGCTGGAGGATTAACTATATTGGATGCACATAGTACACTCCCTATACAGGGTAAAGCTCAGGAAGTGTCATGTTTGGCATCCCTTTTACTGTATGTACAAGTCAGAGAGAGGTATCAGCCCCTGGATCCCTACAGTGTCACTGTGTGTGCTATGCGTTGCCTCTTTGCCAAGACATGGACATACTTGGCATGCCTCTTCTCCCTACAGGGACAGTCTCAGGATGTGCCTCCTCCAAGTCCATCTGTGTCTGTGCTGGCCTTAGCAATGGTGGGGGGCTGTGTGGCCCTGCTGTGTGCTGTTCCTGCTGCAGCTGTTTCCACAGGATCAAATTGTGTAGCTTTGCACATACCATGAACATTTGTGTACATGTAGCTAGAGGGTACTGCAAGGCTCTACTGGATATGTCAAGGTAGTGGAACCATGACTTGAGCATCCCAAACACATGCTCTACAATGATCCTGGTTTGTGCGTGTACCTCATTATGGTTTTCTTCTTCAGGTGTGTGTGCATTTCTGGTGGTTGTCACCGGCCACAGCTCCAGTGCATAGCCAGCATCCCCCACTAGATGTCAATATGGGATGTCCCCCCTAGCAGAAGCCTGCTACAGCTGTGAGCAATGCCAGATGTGGGAGTCGTGATAGCTTTGAGGGCTGCCAGCACACACATTCATGATAATGCCCTGGGCATCGCACAGAACCTGGCAGATGATGGAGGGGAAGCCCTTGCTGTTTATGTAGACCTTATCCCACTCGCCAGGTGGTGATTGATGTGGATGTGTGTGCGGTTTATAGCACTAACTACCTCAGGGTATTCTGCTATATGGTGGAAGAGACGCATACATCTGATCAATACCTCATGTGCGGTGGGGAAATATATGTGTCATTGGCATTTTGTGTCATGACATCCAGGAACTGGTTGGATACCCTGGATGCTGATGCCTGTGAGACCCCCCCATGATATCCCCAGTTGGTCTTTGGAAGGTACCTGTGGCTAGTATTCTTAAGCCTACACATACCTTGGTATCCACTGGGATGGGTTCCCCTCTATTAGTTCTGTGTGTGAGGCATGGCCTGCACAGCTCAACGATTTGCTCTAGAATGTCCCTGTCCACAATATAGTGCTCCACTATCTCCAACTCATGTAGACCCTGGTAGGTTACCCTGGGTCTGTACACTCTTCTCCTCCTCCTCACTGTGGGTTGGATGTCTGCATTCTCATCCTCACCACCCTTAGTCTCTAGCACATATTGATGGAGTAAAGCAGCAGCACCTCTAACATTTTTAGTTAGTTTTGCCAGTTAAACATCCCCTGTCTGTGTACACCGGTGATGAAGTATTTGTGTGAAAAAACAGACTGAAAGGTGTCTGCATAGTTTATAGTAGTGTGCTGGGCTGCTGCATGTGTAATTGGCTGATTCTGATACATTCCACCTGTCAGTTAAGGTTGTTCTCCTTGATTGCCTTCCTACTGCTGTTTCCCCAAAAAACAGTCTGAAATGTGTTTGTATAATTTATAGTAGTGTGCTGGACTGCTGCATGTGTATTAGGCTGATTCTGATACATTCCACATGCAAGCTATGCTAGTTCTCCTGGATTGCCTTCCTACTGCTGTTTCCCCCTCCCAGTTTCTCCCTATTTAAGCCCCGACGCACGCCGCACATACCCAGTGCTCAAATGTAAACAGTGCTTCCATTCCCTCTTTTTTATTTTTTCCTTTTTTCTTTTTTGTTAAAATCCCAGTGTGTGGCCCACACACCCATTTATGCTATGTACACAGTGCTCAGGCACATCTGACACACACCCTTCCTTAGCTCTGCTTAGCTAAGGGCAAACATGGGCCACAGAGCTCTAGTGAGCTTACAGCAAGCATGACACACCAACTTATGAAGTCATTCAGCTCTTACACTTGCACTATTGTATTGCTGCACCTACACGGTTAACTACAAGCTGACACTTTGAAGAAATCTGTGATTCAGTATAACTCCCTCATTTGCATACCCCAATGTGTAGGTCATTAGTTACTGCACTAAGACAGACCCTGTATATATATATATATATATACTAGTTTCGAGATTGCACTACAGTGGGGAAAAGGCAAAATGTCCTGATGTTGGCCAAGTAATTCCATTCCCTGTTGTAGTAATTCACTGACATAAATGTCTGATTAAGTGAACATTTGCTCTTTTCAGCTTGATGAATGGAGGTTTGCAGAGTTGAACCTTCAATTATATAAAACAGACCCCAAAATGACAGCTATTTGCTCTTGATGAATTAATATACCGCTCACTTAACCCTTCACTGTTGCCTTGATAACAGTATTTGTATGTTGACTAAAACTATTGCATTTACACACAGGCAATACAATATTTTCATGGAGGGGGGAAGGGGCAATAATATCTTCTCAGTATCAGTACCCTTTTCTGCATGAATGTTATCTTGCTGCTACCAGCCAGACCAGTTTGGTATATCAGACCTTATCGGATATTTAGGATGCATGGCTAGGGTTAAAAATGCTCTTGTGGTCATTAGCTTAGTCACAAGTTTTAGAAAATGAACAGTGAGATTCTTTACTGATGATATTGGGTAATATACTTTAAAATTAAACGTACCAGCAAATGCACTCTAGCATGGGGTAATACAAAATCAAAAGAAGTATTGAAGAGATGTCTGACATTAGAAAAGCATTGAAAATTAGTTAATTGCTCCTACTATCATTACTAACTGGATGACTATAAATCATTTATCTTTGTCCCTGATTCTTTTCAGACCTTTCAGCAGATGCAAAGCATACAGACATGAATGAGGGGACTGTGGACAGCAGGATGTCTCTCATCTCATATGCAGTCAAGGAAATGGTCATGTTAGTGTTTCCATCACATAAAGTCCTCCAACATTCCAATTAAAACAAAGACTAAAATAATTGTACTGTTGAATTGAACATTTAGGGGAGAGTCATGGCACTTCATAGGAAAGAAAAAAGCAGACACATGGAAATTATAGAACAACATTTTTATTGTCAGATATAAGCTGTTTTCAGTAGTGTCAGTTGCAAGCATAAATACTCTGAAAGTGTTCTTTTGTGAAAAAAAAGAGGCAGTACTAGAAACTATTCAGTTAGCAATGTGACTTAAGACAGCATTCCCTTTCTACTTTTAGTAATGGAATCCTGTCCTTAGACATCCATAAACTTCCAATCACCTTAAGATAAGTTGAGGATATGACAGTCAAGGAAGCTACAAACTCTACTTGTGTGCAAGTGTGTGCGTGTGGGCTATGTCTCAAACTGCCAAGTCTGAAACCCAGGACCCTGTGCACTACAGTTTGAAGAGCATACCACTACATCAAATCAGCTGTTGAAGTCAACACTGCCAGGTCTTGAACCCAGGGCCCTGTCCACTAGAGTCAGATCAATGTACCACTACACCAAATCTGCTTCCTTTTTAAGCCTAGACAATGACCCCATGTGAGAATAACACCCAGCACTTTGTGTTTATAAGGTAAAGACCTTAACGATTATGCCAACTTCATACCTCTCTTGTGTTCTTGTGTGCTCACACCTGTACATATGTTTGAGGGATTCTTTTATGATTGAGAGGAGGTTTACTTCTCTGCTTCTTAATGACGCTGAAATAGTCTCACCTTTTCAAATTTTGCTTCAGATATCTGCTGTGTCCCCATGGAAGAAACAGCCCCAGGCCATGTATAGCTTTTCGCAGTTTTTATCTTTGTTTGCATCTTTATGGTTAAAACAGCCACTCATTTTGTAAAGATCTTCAACAATGACTTTGTTGTTCCTTAAAAATAAAAATGTAATCACTCCAGGAAATGGTAAGTATGCATACAGTTACCCTCAAAGGTTTATATTGTGTAATCCTTAGCTCCACTGTATGTGGCCTATGTCAGTGTACATCTTGAGAAATATTTTATTTTTACAGAATATTTCTAAGACTGATATGTCTGTATAGTTGCTTATATTATATTGGAAATTAAGCAGATAGTTGCCCTGTAATTTCACAGTTTTTATCGTACAGTTATCTTTATTAGCACTTCCATACATAAGAGTCTCACAATGGTAAATCTAACAGGCAGGTGTGCACTGACATAAATAACGAAAAAAATAATCCTTGTCAGTGCAGTTACAGTGTCCTCTGAGCAAGAATGCAATTTAAAATATGACTGCACAAAAACACTATGATCAGTCAGAACCATAATAACACTTAATATGTTTCTGAGATGTATTTCAGGAGACTCACCACTCAAGGATGCTCCTGAGGAGACGTTTTTGAAATCTCTTTCTCAAAGTTATAACAAATTGGTTATGTTCAATGACCTGATCATAATTCTCTATATGATGCCATTTTAGTCCATGCTTACAAATCTAGGCAGTACTTGTAGAACTCATTTCATTTTACTCTTAATTTACTGTGAAGATGTATCTTTTATAACCCTTTTGTTATAGCTGGGATAGTTTTTCCCACAATACCCTCCTTCTGATGTCTTTCAGTGCTGCCTCCACTACCTCTTTCTCTACACACTCCTCTAGCCACCATCCAGCTTCTCAAAAAATGTATGGGAAGAAGAAACACAATGGCTGTATGAAACCTGATGTCTTAAAACTTCAGGCTGCTAAGTGCTTACAGCTGAGTACAGGCCTCATTATTTAAGGTTATGTGCTGGCCCTTCTTGAATAAAGAAGCAGGTTGTAATTCTGTATAAGAATTTGCACTGACAAGGCCGAAATACAGCTGTACATACACAAGCAGGTGATACTCTAGAAGTAGAATTAAAAGAACATTAATATTTGTTTTAAATGCATTCTTTTCTGACTAAAGTTATTATTTCAGAAACAGAACATGAATCTGTTATGTTCACCACAGATAACATAAAAAGACAGAAAGCCTTTTACAGATTAAAGTGATCAATTCTCCTGAAAAGTCAGAACCAGTAAGCTATAATAAGACTCTCATGTCCTTTGATTATGATATCACCTTCACTACATATTTTGTAATTAATGGATACATGGAGCAAGCAGTAGACAGTGCATTTGTCATTCATTTTTTTGGCTTCAAGGAAATTATATAACAACATTTTTTATTGTCAGATATAAGCTGAGGGATAAAAACCTGTTCCATGTTTTCAGTAGTGTCAGTTGCAAGGATAAATACTCTGAAAGTGTTCTTTTGTGAAAAAAAAGTCATAATCACAATGGCTAGGATTATACAACAAATATACTAAAATAATTAAAAGCACTAATACCATGTATATTGGAAGTTTATATCAGAGTACTGGAATGCATCATTTAGATTATGTTCCCACATGTTTACTTAGTCTTTGCTGCAGACATTACAAAAATGAAATATAAAAAACAAGAAAGGCAGGTGTTTTATAACAAAGTCAGCACCCCCACTGACATGGCATTTAACACTCGACTGCAATTAACTTATAACAAGATGGACAAGGTTGGATGCTATATCTTGGGGGCAAATCTAAAATGTCTCTCCAACAAAGTAGCATGTTATACAAGAAAAATAAATTTGTAAGCTATTTCTCCCTTATCACTAACAAGGAAATGCAATATGTGAAATTGCAGCTATGTCAGATGAGATCCATAGCAGTGATTGTGTTCTACGTTTCTTCTATATACAGCAGGAAGAAACATTAACTAGGATTGTCTATAAACTGAATTCTCTTACATCAATCAGTTGGTGTCAATATTTTGTCACATTTATGGCTTAACATATGCACTTTTAATAAACATGTCTAATTGCTACTTAAGAAAAAAGGCATGAGGCATGGTAATTTGATACAGAGAAAACAATGATCAGGTATTTAAAAACTGAGATGTTCTCATACCTCTCCATTTTATTAGAAAACATACCTATATTTTTATTTAAATGGGAAGTTTATCGGAAGACTGCATCGCATTCAGTAAGTGCATATTACAGTGAATGCAAATAAGCCTATAGTGGTAATCAAAGATATATCATACAAACTGTAAGGAAATAATTATGATGTGGTTTATATAAAATTATTTCTGAAGTTTAATTCCTGTAAAAAATTCAGAAAAGCAATATATATGAAATAGTATCTATAAAGGAGGCATCATTACAATTAACATTTACTACAGGGTCCTGGCCGTGAATGGCATTTAAAACTGCTATTTTATGACAACCACTATTTGGGCAATATCATGTGTCCTAGCTGTCAGCTTAGCTTTCTGTGGCAAACTAAATGAATCACTTTAAAAATAACAAGGGGAAATCATAAAATATATTTAAACATGAGAATGTGTCTCTTTTTTAAGCACACTGACACATGCTTCCCTTACGAAATTGAAGAGTCTGATTTTCCTGTAAGCAGAAAACAATTCATTTCCATCTTTTGGAAAATGGAGACATCTGCTCAAGTTTTCTTTGCTAGATGTACAGTCCAGCCTATCAGCTTTCCACAGAACATTTAAAAAGTTATGTTAAGTATGGCATCCCAGTAGACTGATTTCAGCTTGTCCCAAACAATCTCATCCATTACATCAGTCTTCTTACAGAAGAAGAGTTTAACCACTTAACGACCTAATCTATCAAAGAGTATCCATTTCTACCATCTGCTTCCTAGAGTGACTCATTGCAAGAGGACATGTCCACTGGATTTAGAGCTTCCTTAATGAGTTCCTTACCCATCCCAGCAATAACCTTAGCTAAAGGTAGCGTATCAGTACCATTAATAAGAATAGTGTTGGAAACACCCTACTCATATGAATTATTAACTTGTATATCACAACTCTTTTGAGGATATCCAGAAGTTTTTTCTCCTGACCTCACCAAAATCTTCCAATATTGTATACTTGGATTATTCTTGTTACCTCTCAGTCAGAGCCAGATACCTCCATGTAGGCATTATATGGACAACCTCTTTAAGGGTGGCCTAATGGTTAAGGTGTTTGCCTTACAAAAACAGGATGCAGGGTTTGAGTCTCACAAGGGATAATTGGCTAGGCTTAAAATGGCTTGCAAGGGCAGTTAGCTTAGCACTAATCTATGAACCTATGAACCTATGAGCTGTTTCTGTCACACCTAGTGATCATAACTGACTCCTAGAGTTAATCCCTTGACAATAACCAACCATCTTTTCCCTGCCCCTTTTTGCCACTGTGTGCTACTGAAGTCATACACAGTGTTCCTTTAGATTGGGCATTCCCACCTCCCCAAGGATATAGAAGAAGAATTATTGGAGGCAAATTCAATCTTATTTTACACAATAGCATAAGCTAGGCCTTTGCTTGATACCCTCACTACATATTTTGGTTTCTTGAGTCAATCTAGCTATCCCAGACATCTCACCCATCTAATCAGCAAATGATGTTCACTTGATAGTTAGCAACTGTCTTGACCCGAGAGCTCTGAACATACCACCTCAGTTGTGGTGACATGACTTCTGCATTGATTATTTGATTTTGGTTATTATTTAAGAATTATGGATTTTGTCCTGCCTGTACAATTGTAGATCAACTCTTTGTGTTACTCAGATATTACCACAGTGACTGGAGTTTGCTAGTACTGTCTATTTGTGTTTTGTACTTTGAACATGGCATATGATCATGTACCTTGGAATGTCTTTGCGAAAGTCATACAGCAGCACAGAGTCACAGGACCTTTGCTGCAGACTATTCGGTGCCTACATTTGAAGAATAACAGTGGTGATTTCATTCTTCATGGTCATGTTAAGTCAAACCCATTCCATAAGGGTGGAGGACTCCTTCAAGAATGTTTCCTTTCTTCTGTTCTATTTATAATCTGTCAGTTTGAGTTGTAATGGTTGCAATCATTATTATTTTGGATTATGTTATTCTCTCATACTCAAAAGGCTATGATCTCTAGGTTGTACTAGAACTATTCACTGTTGGCTTGAAGCAGCATAGATAAAAATCATTATCACAAAATACAATGTTGCGGTTTTCTCCCACGAACCATTTCATTGCTTTCTCTAGGTGAGGCTCATACTTCTCAACCTGTTAGCACAAAAAATCTGGACAAAGCTTAAAATAAGTGCGGAGGGGGGGCAAAGGCACAAAAATAGGGACAGATTTGAAAAATTGCTCTTATATACTTAGAAAGTTGGTTGAATAACAGACTCTGGGTTATGATGCATTTTGTGAAGGATGTAAAGTTTGAAACTTAAAATATAGAATTATTTACTGACTTCAGTCCTCATTGATTTGCCAGAAAAACACATTGTATGAGGAACAGATGATAAATAAGAGGCAAAAATCTGGACATTCTGCTGAAATCTAGACAGTTGAGTTCAACTACCTCAAAGAGGGTTTTACTATCTTGGGGTATTTTTCATGACTGAAAGTAGGAAGGGCCAGGTGAATTTCTAGTGTACTGGTGCAGTGGTAGCAGTAATCATTAGTTGTACAACACTGCTGTGAGAATGTAAGATATGCAACGCTAGGTGAGGCTCACAACCTACCAGCTACTTCTCACCTATGGTTCTCTCTTAAGCAATGACTGAAAGGATGAGATCATGAAGCAGGCAGACAACAATGAGAGTGCTTCCCAAGGAAACTGGAACCACTTAGAATGCAAGAGCGAGAAGCTTAACAATCCAGAAGGGCTTTTATGTATAGTCACTGCTGCCTCATTTTATGAGAAGTCAATTGAGGTGTTTGAGCATCTGGTGAATATGTCCTCAGGGTGTGTCCTACTGGTGCGCTACCAGATATAACTCACTTGGAACATGCCTTCACTCAGAAACATCACAAGGTATAGTTGTTTCTTTCACATTAACAAGGGGATCCCATAGGACATGTTGGAAACTGATATTGGAGATAGGGAAGTCTGGTACCCTCAGCATGCAAACACCAAGGTCTTAAACAAGGCCTTTCAGGCTCCAAATCCCTGATCACCCAATTTAGATGGTAGAAACACTTGTCAAGGTATAAGCTAAACTCATCTTGAACAGAGGCATTGGTTAGCTATCTCCAGGGCACCCTTCCTGCCTGTTTTAGTTTCCCAAGAGTGCCTAAACACTGCGATGGTCATGTGTGAGAACACAGTACCAAATAACGATCAGTTGAGAACTTAGCACCTGTCTTATTACAACTACCTAAAACATATAGCTTCAGCGTTAGATTAAAGAACATAATGAGTTGATCTTGGTTATATTTAGCACTGATAATTGGGCAACCTGCCAAGATATCAAGGCCCATGGATAAAGTTCTCAGTGGTTTTCAGAGGGCTAGCATAAGTTCCTTAGTAATTAAAAGGGTGGTTCGAGTTGTGGATTATGTGGAAGAGCTATAACTGTGGATAGTGTAAACATTGCACTAAATTTATCAGCAAGGATACTAGCTGTTTTGTCTGAGTCAGAGTCTGTAGGATTATTGTGAACGAGGTCTGAAAATTGTTGGATGATAGCTCTCATTGACCCTCTTCAAATGCAATCTGCAAGATTGGATTTGTGACTGTAAATTCACCCCAGGGATTCCACCTGTGTCACTCTTGGACGGGGCAATAGGTGCTGTTCATGGAAATAAGGGTAAGAACTTGGCGAGGCTTGCAAGGGCTCTAGGGCCATTAGCCTAGTAACTTCCCATGACCCTATGACCCTATTAACCTCCTGGCATCGTTAAATAAGGATGTGAAGTTTTCTTTGGTTTTATTGGCTATTTTAAGCTCATATTCACATTTGACCTTTGTAATGGTTCACATAATCTCTTTATTAATTTGCTTGAGAGTGATAATAAGGGATATATGGTTAGACATATCAGAAGAATTGAGCAATTTCTTTTTCTTGTTATATAATTTATTTAGATGAGTATTCAACCAAAGGGATTTATTTTTTAATTTCTTATTATATCTGTTGCCGGCAAGGACTGCTTTGTCAAATGGAGCTGTTTATGTTGGGGTAAAAATTGGAGGCATAGTAGGCAACAGCTTTAGTACTGGGATCCAATGTTGGAGGATTAAATCAGAATTTATTTAGGTTATCAAGTAACTAAAGAGGTCTGCTTTTGAGAAGATTCTAAACAGAGAGGTATTTACAGTGGAAATGCTACAAGTTTAAAGGCAAACGACATTAGTTTATGGTCTGATTTAACAAGGCAAGTTTATGCATCTAGAGATGAGAAACATGTGACCATATTTGTGAAGACTAGATCAAGGATATTAGGGCTCCAAGGTGGAAGGGTAACGATCTATAAAAAAATTTGCATTTATAATGTCAAGGAAACATTGTGCAAGCCAGCCATTGGCAGTATAGGCTAGTCAGTTCATTGATGGACAGTTCAAATCCCCCCACTAGAAAGGTGTTAGGTTTAATATGAATTTCAGCTAATGTGTTAAAAAAGCTGGCATACTCATAAGAGAACATAAAAGGTGTTTTTTTAGATAGCTATGAAGTTATAATTAATGTTATTTATGGTGATTTAGAGATGTAGGTGTTCAAATATAGTGCCCTGAGGAATCATTTGTAAGGTGATGGTAACCTTGACAAATACTGATACTCCCCCACAATGGCAAGTAGGTATGAAAACATAATAGACACTATACCTGGGAATATAGAGAGAAGGCTTCTATTGCTTTGAAACAACCTCTTTGTAACTATACATATATGAATGTGTCCAAGTGAGGCTCCCGGTCATTGGCAATGCTGAATAATTACCAGCTTCTGCTTACCCAGACAGCAAGCATTTCTTTTTATTTTGTATTTGTCACATTATTACCATTAATGACACACCTGTTTGAGGATTAGCACTAGTGTTAAGGGCTGTGGTAAAAAGGTCCTATTTCTTAAGGTGCTATTTTGAGATTCGGAGACACATTAGCTACAACGAAGAAATACCTCATTATCAGTTTATTTGCATGTCCCTATGAATTGCTGTTAACTATCCAGAGCTCATTAGCACTTTCCTGTGGTAGTTAACAGTGGCAGCTGATGTTTGTGGTGGCAGATGCACACCGCATTCACTCGCTTCCCTGCCACACACACACACACACATAGACCCACTCACACAAACACACACACACACACACGCACACACACACACACACACACACACACACACACACACACACACACACACACACACACACACACACACGCACACACACACACACACGCACACGCACACACATGCACACACGCACACACACACAAAGTGAAGCACACACATATCATATACCCTGTCCCTGAGTTGTCAGAACATCCCCAATGTCTCATTTCATGGTGCCATATCATACTCTTGCAACATATAGGTCCCCTTCCATATCCCAGGAAACCCATACTACCTATCTCAATGTACTACAGTCCCTCACTGTTCAACCCCATACAATATTTGTGGGGGATATCAACTACCCCTCTATAGATTGGGAATCCTACACTACTTCTAATGCACAAACCCAGCAATTCTTAAACTTTGTTAATACCAACATCCTGTAACAGTTGGTCCATTCTCCTACCAGGGGAACAAACATCCTTGACCTTGTACTCACGAACATGAGGGGCCAATGTACCTCACCCAGTGTAATATCTTTCCTTGTCAGATCTGACATAAGGCAGTATTACTTGAAATAAAAATTAAATCCCAGGATCCAGCAAAACCAAAATCCTTTAGGAACTATTCCAAGGCTAACCTCTACTAAGCAAAACCTTGGCTAAATTCCAAGCATCCCCAAAGCCAGTAAACACCACAAAATATGCTGAGCTATTTACAAAATCTCTGTCCAGCCATATTGATAGCTGTATAGAGTGAGCTTTGTCCACTCATATTAAGAATAATGCAAACTCAAAAGATAAGCCACCCTGGTGGAATCATACTATTAATTGGTTATATAGCAAAAGAAAAAAAATCTTGGCCAAGCATAGGAGGAACAAAGCCATACATAGTAAAAGCCCCCAGACCAATATAAACAGCCAGCTAAGGGGGTTAATTAACACTTCAAAGGCTAAATTTGAAAAAGAAAAGCTTCTCAGACAAAGGATAACCACAAAGCTTTCTACTGTGATGTCTGTAACCTCAAAGGAAATACATAACAATGCACAGAACTTATTTTAAATGGCATCACCCACACTGAACCAGAGGCCATTGTCAACATTTTGCCTGACAGGTTAAGCTCAAATTTCACTTCCCATTAACCATTCCAAAGGGAATACAACATAATCCAAACCCCCCCAAACATTACAAGAGAACAGATCATTAATGTACCTTCCAAGGCCAAAAGCACTGCATCAATGGCCTCCAATAACATCTGGCTATGTTTAATAAATAGTATGAAACATAACCTCTCTGCTCCACTTGAATCAATTTTCAACTGGAACCTTCAGTCAGATGCTGTGCCCAAGGAATGGAAGATGGCTGCAGTCATTCCCATGCACAAAGGAAGTCCAACCACAGATACAGGTAACTACAGGCCCATAAGTCTTACCATCCTCATATGTAAGGGCATTGAAACAATCATCATGAACATTATAAATGAGGACATTCTGGAGCCATCACAGCTCAGCTTTGTTAAAGGAAGGTCATGTGGACATTTTTGAAAGGGTCACTAAAGTAATGGATGAAGGTAAGATTGTTCCCACAGCTTAACTTGACCTGACCAAGGTTTTTGATACAATGCCCCACTCATGCATTATAGACAAGATCACGAATTTAGGCATTAACCCTTTTATCACCCACTTGATAGCTAACTGGCTCACTGATAGGAACCAGGAAGTCAAAATATCTGAGGCCATCTCCACTAAGTGGCCAGCCACTAGCAGAGACCTCCAGGGCTCGGGACTGGGCCCACTCATTTTTGGCATTATTTCTCTGAAATGGAAGCCAGTGCTGCAGGTTTATGGCTAAGTCTGCAGATTATTGCAAGCTGAGGGTTATCATTCTTCAAGAAGGTCTGTCTCTGACTAATAAATGGTGCTGAAGGTATGGTCTTAAACTCAATTCTAAGAAATGCTTGATAATACTATTTGGGAAATCAGCCATTCCAGCTAATTGACATATTGACAATGCAAAGAGTCAACCCAGTGGTCAGGAATCTGGGAATGCAGGTAGGCAGTAGCCTTACCTTCGGCCACCATGTGGTTACAGTGGTGAAGAAATCCCTTTATGTAATGCATCTTATAAGTAAGGGCATGGCATCTAGGTTCAAAGAGGTCATTATCCCACTGTAGTCCACCATTATCAGACCAATAATAGAGTACAATGCTCCCTTCGGTATGTGGCTGACCAGGCATATGCAGCAATTAGAGTGAACTCAAAGGTTCTTTACAAAAGGAATAAAAGGTGTAACAAACTTGTCTTATGTAGAGTGCCTTAAAGCCCTTTTCCCTCTATTCAGTCTCCTATAGATTGCTGAGGGGTGCCTGACTTATAAGGCATCCGCAAACCCCACACTTATGAATCTCCTACATATTTGTAAGTCAAAGAATGCCAGCAATACAAATGTAGGGACCTGAATTTTGTCTGTGACTTAAACAGAACATGCTGAAGAGACAGATATGTGTCCCAGAGACTGCCCCTCCTATGGAACAGGCATCGTATCCATGTGAGGTTGAGCTAGTCTATTACCCAGTTTAAGTACAACCTAGATCAGTGGATGAGGAATGGTAAATTTACTCCGGGCTTGACACCCATATCCCTTATGGACAGAGGTAGCTTATAAACGCCTGGTCCTCAATGTCCTGTTTAAATGCAGAACATCATTATTATTTCAGGAAAACTTGGCTACACACACACACACACACACACACACACACACACACACACACACACACACACACACACACACACACACACACACACACACACACACACATACACACACACACAAATGCACACACACACACACACACACACACACACACACACACACACACACACACACACACACACACACGCACACACACACACACACACACACACACACAAATGCATGCACTCACACACACACACACCATATTCAGATTACCTTTTCCAAGAGTAGAGATAAAATCCCCAGTGCGTCTTCTTATGCTTTTGTCACTGTCATCATATATCACCTATCATTACAGTTAGTTAGTAATGCCAGACATTAATGTTGCTCTAGTCACTTTTAAATGAGCCCCTGTAGTAATTTAAATAATCTCACTGATGCCATTTAGACTACCTTACAGCTTCTTTTTGTCTAAAGACCCTCATGACACGTGCACTGTTTGCAAGCAATGGATCATGCTTAACTCATTCACTCATTCACTCCAAAGGAGCTCAGGAAGTTTTTACTGTAGCTTCCAATGGGTGGAGCCAAAGCCTTTTGACACAATCAAATTATGTCATCATATTTCAAACAAATATTCATATCTCTGGAACCATAGGGGTTATGAAAGAAATCTAAATGGCAAACTCTTCGGCACAAACTATTTTTATAGTGGTGATATTCTTTAGGTTCTAGGTCTTAAAACATATTTTATAAGTCACCGTAAACACAGTAACTATTACATTTGTAAAATATTGTGAACAACTTACAATATCTAAGCAAACACTTGAGTTACAAACCATCAGCAGCATTTTATTCAACTAGTCGTGAGCTTTCATATGATGCTACAGAGTTCTGTCTGTGTTATGCAGTTGCTGAAATATTTAGAAAACTGTGAAAATTATATCTATGTAAATTAATATCATAAAAACAACAGTTAATATATATATACCTGCACTAGACAGAGATCAAATATTAATGCAGTTACATTTGCAATTGTGCAAGCTTTAAGATGAAATCTTTTAAAACCTTGTACATAGCATGGTTTTGGAATTACTGATGCAAATATAAACAAGCAATATTTGACCCCTAGAGACCTCATTAGGAGTTAACTGCAGATGCACCTGGAGGTGTCACTCGGATGCAATAAGTTAATGTAATCCCTGGTGGCTAATGTTTCCCCCTGCCCATGTTTTTACTGTAGCTTCAAATGGTTCAGGGCTCCCGAGAGCACACCAGCACTACCAGGTTATACCTCATACCATGCTTTTCAGCCCCAAAACTTGCCCGAACTACAAAAGGAGGGGGAGTATCAATATTCATCAAAGATACCCACACCTCCAGGTTGGTGGCACAGCACAAAGCATCAGAGACTATCCATGTGCAACTAACAGTGGGTAAAACTGCCTTCCAGTTTATAGCCTGCTACAGACCACCCTCCCAAACCCAGGAACCCCACTCGGCCTTCCTGAGAACACTGGAAAATATGAAGGTCTCTCCAAACACCATTATATTGGGTGACTTCAACTACCCAAGCATAGACTGGGAGCATTACCCTAGCTCCAACACCCTAGCCCAAAGGTTCCTAGAATTCATAATAAGCACTCAAATGCTATGGAACAACTTGTTACCACTCCCACAAGAGGGGAAAACATACTGGACCTGATCATCACCAACATGGGACTCTATGCTCCAGACCAGAAGTGTATCCCTCACTGGTAAGATCAGACCATAAACTAATCCAACTGGATATTCACATCCCAACCCCACCCCCTGCCCAGAAAACCACAATGAAAAACTTCCCTAAAGCAAATTTCACACTCCTCAAAACCGAGGTGGAATCCTTCAAAGCCCCCGGGCCTGCGGAAAATACGGCCCAGACCGTAGAATCCTTTATAAATGCATTCTATGAACACCTTCAGGAATGCATGGATCATGCAATCCCAAATAAAACCAAGACCCAATGCTCCAAAGGCAGATGTCCTGTCTGGTGGACCCCAGCCATAAACAAACTATACAATAGAAGGAGGAAGTTACTACATGACAGAGCAAAATCCCAAAAAGGGAAGGCATCTCTGATCAGTATTAGCAAAAAACTACGGGCACTCATAAAATCATCTAAGGCCAGCTTTGGGAGAAAAATTGCACAGGACACTAAGGATAATCACAAGGCTTTCTTTAGTTATGTTAGGAACCTGGGTGGGAATTCCCAGATATGCTCAGAACTAGTCCAAAATGACGAAAAATACACGAGACCCACAGACATTGCCAACATCCTAGCTGACAGGTTCAGCAAACTCCCCTTCCCCACCAAAGGGCAAATATCTATCCCAGCAGAGTGCTGCCCCTCTGACATCTCAGATGCTCAGGTAAGAGCTGCCCTCTCCAAAGCAAAAAACACAGCATCAATGGGACCAGGCGGTGTCCTGGGCTGCGTCCTACATGAACTCCAAGAAGAGCTAAACCCAAACATAAAACTACTGTTCAATCTCAGCCTTACTACAGGATATGTACCCAAAGAGTGGCGTACAGCAACAGTGGTCCCTCTCCACAAAGGTGGTGCCTCAACAGACCCTGGAAACTTTTGCCCCATAAGCCTGACTAGCTTGGTCTGCAAAGCTATGGAAAGGATCATCATGGACCTCATAAATAAAGATATTGGGGACCTACAGACACTGGATCCTACCCAGTTCAGCTTTGTTAAGGGCAGATCCTGCCTCTTTAACCTGGTCGATTTCTTTGAAACCGTCACCAAGGCCATTGACAAAGGGAAGGTGGCCCACACAGCCTACCTGGACCTCACAAAAGCCTTTGATACAATACCCCACTCGGGCATTGTAGATAAGCTCACCAGCTTAAATATAAACCCCTATGTCACTAGATGGGTTGCAAACTGGCTCAAGGACAGAACCCACATGGTTAGAATTGCTGGAGCCATGTCAGACTCCAAACCAGTTACAAGTGGCGTCCCACAAGGCTCAGTCCTGGGACCTCTCTTGTTCAGTATATATTTCTCGGAGGTACAGGCCAACACGGAAGGACTATGATTAACCAAGTTCACAGATGACTGCAAACTGGGCGCCATAATCGACTCTCCAGCCAACACAAGCATCCTCCAAAAGGGCCTCATAGAAACAGACAACTGGTGCCAGAGCCATGACCTCAAGCTAAACACCAAAAAGTGTATAGTCACCCCCTTTGGCAAAAACAAAGTGCCCACAAATTACCACATAGGTGGTAATCCATTAAATACAGAAGAAGTAATTAGGGACCTGGGAACCCAAGTTGATAGCAACCTCTCATTTGACAACCACATGGCCAAAGTGGTTAGAAAAACATTTTATATAGCCCACCTAATCATGAAGGGATTCACATCTAGATCAGGGGTGGTCATCGAGCCTCTTTATTCATCCCTCATCAGGCCCATAATCAAGTACAATGCCCCTTTTGGGATGGACCTTACCAAACACCTGCAGCAAGTGGAAAGACCCCAAAAGTACCTCACCAAGAGGATCAAAGGGCTCAAACAGATGCCATATGCTGCCCGGTTAAAGAAACTCCAGCTCTACTCAGTGGCATACCGCCTGCTCAGAGGCGATCTGTGCCGGACGTATAAAGCCATGTCCAACCCGGAATTAAGGGACATGCTGCACCTCAAAAAATCCAAATCCCATCGAGCTACGCACTTGAGAGACTTGAACCTCAGTTCAGAAATAAATAGGACATGCTGACAGATTCATAACCCAGATGCTCCCTTCACTCTGGAATAAAATCCCAGTCCAGGTTAGGCAGAGTCCCTCATTGACTCTCTTCAAGAGGAATCTTGATGAGTGGATGGGAGATCGTAGGTTTACCCCGGGTATCATTTCTGTGTCACTGTTAGACAGAGGCACAGTATACTAACCTCGAAAAAGGGCATAGCAAAATTAATTTAAAATGGGTGGCGAAAGTCAAACATACTATGGCTAGGCTTATAAATGCCCTAGGGCAGATAGCCTAGTATGAACCTATGAACCTATGAACCTATTGACTAAGTACCTATAAGGCACAAAAGTGCAAAGTTTTCCCTGTTGGCTAGTGATTCCCCTCATCCCACATCTTGTTTAGGTGTTATTGGGGAATGTTGTAAAGATGTATCCCTAGTGTCTAGTGTTTCCCTATTGTGCATCTTATTTAAGTGTGGTTAATAAACATTGCTAAAGAAATATCACTGGTGTCTAGTGGTCCATTGGAATGCACTTTAAGTAGAAGCCCAGGTAAAAAGTGGTCCTCCCAATGTTAAAGGATTTCCTCATTAGTCTGGTGGAGTGTGGCGGTGTAGCAGACAATAACTTCCACACACATATACAACACACATTCACAGATTCATACATGTACACACACACACACACACACACACACACACACACACACACACACACACACACACACACACACACACACACACACACACAAACACACACACACACACACACACATACACAAACCTGCACTATCATCTACCTAATCATGGTCCAGATAATAACACTGCGGTCACATTTCTTGAGGTAGCACTATTTCTAAATAACTGCTTTGAGCTACTTTTTCATCATAGATAATCTAATCTTTCTGTCTTCTCTCAACTTTGTAAAACGTATTTATCACTGTTGGTTGCAGAGGCTCAGTGGATGCCTCTGTGTTGAATGAAAACATAATTACCAACTTGAAAATATAGATTTGTAGTATCTAAAATTATCAGGATTTGGACTTCTTGAATTAAGATAATTTGTAAAGATCTTGCTTTCTGAGAGTTTTGCATTACTCCTGCCTTTTTAACATTTTTTCTTTGAACATTTAAAGCAAATGTTATTTCTGTTTATTATTTAAGTATGCATGCCCTCCGCATTAATGTATTTATTCCCTGAATATCTGTTTAACTTGATTCAAATTTGCTGGGAAACCAAAGCCTATGATTTTTTTTTAATTTGTATGACATTCAGTCAGTTAGTTAAGCTGAAAAGTTCTCCTTCCAAAGCTCATGATGATGTTGCTGATTAACTAGTATAAAATCAGTTGTTAATATTAAAGCGTTTGTCTCACTTAACAACTTGCTTAATTTTCATTTGAATATTCAGAGACACACACACACACACACACACACACACACACACACACACACACACACACACACACACACACACACAGTTTTAAGTGTTTCTATTTTGTTAACTTTCATTTATCATTCCATTCTTTTCCCTTTTGCTGAAATTAATAATAATAATAATAATAATGATAATAATTATTATTATTATAAACACTTTACAGCAAATTGTCAAAGTCATATCTCGCTACAACATTTTGTTATGTTGGGTAAATTCCATTCTGTTAGACTTAGCACCACAGCTGATTCCTTTCTGATAACTCACTGTGTGCATTTTTAATAATGATAAAGCAATGCAAAATAGTTACCAGCATTGTGAAGACACTGAGGTAAGAATAGCCTGTTAAACAACTACCATGGCTAGGTAATAGATTCGTAGGGTAAAAAAGTCAACTTGGAATTTAATCTGCTTTTCATTTTCTGATCTTTCTTGTTACTTTTGCTATGCATTTCAACAAAAAATATCTGACATAAGTGAAGCTGTGCCTTCATCATGAGCTCTTCTGCCTCTGCACTAAAATACAAGGTGCAACTACTAATATAACATTGGCAGAGTCTGCATGATAATGCTGAAGGCAGCGGAGTTTTGTTTGGCTTGCATATGGTCACTGCAGTGGATCTTTGTAAGTCAGTGAATTCTATATAGTTATCGCTGTTTCATTTCATGCATTTCCAGTGACCTAGACCAATTAGCAATGATGCAATGTTCAACAGAAAATGTCATGTCAGAGAAGTAGCGCACATGTGCTGTCATATCAGATTATATCAGTTTATAGCTTTTATTATTACCTCTTACCAGCTGCTTCATTTTATCAGTGTCAGAGGAATGCGAATGCATATTTAACTAAGTTAAGACACACAGTTAGAGATTTGAAGCATTGTGATGGGACTGTGACACACTAATTAACAGTATGAACTATAACTGTGGAAAAGTAAGTGGGGCCATATCCAGCAGTGACTATTCTTTGTAAAACATTATTTGAGGCTCTCGTAGATGATGCATTTTTAAATACATTGCCACCATATGGCTTTTAGTGGCAATTCTTTATAAAGAAATTAGTCAAGATCTGTTCTCTACAAACCTCATACTGTTATCTAAAATGGCTAAGTATGCAATGTTATTTCCTCCAGAATACAATAGATTGCTATATTGCAATATACAGAAAGCTGATATAACATGCAAACAGTTATAATGATTACTTTTTCAGATGTTAAAAGATATAAAAACGTATACGTTTATCTAGCATATTGACTGACTTCTCTACTTAAAGGTGAATCTTTAATAAATTACATGCTTTCTTAAAGGTGCAAAGAGGACCTATTGTTCCAATAGGATTCTTGTTGAAAATGAGGAAATGTAATTGAAATCCTCAGATTTGTGGCACTGAAAGTACAGATGAAGAGCAAAAGCGTTAAATCTGAGATTGCAGTATAGCAAAATATCCCCATTTCCTCAACGTTCAGTGCTTTCAGAGTTACTATATATAAGTAGCAGACTTATATGGCACACCCCCATATGTGGGGAGATAATGATGAGATCTTGCAAGAAATGTGCACGATGATTTTGACATTTTTTTAACCAAACAACACCAGGATCTAGAGTTCACTCCAAAGCTTTTACTGTCTTTGTGGAATCTTCAAATATTCACACAACAGATTTGCAGGTACTTACTAGGCCATTGATGCATGGGGATTTAGAAGCCTAGCAACATATTCCAGTGAAGTTTTTAGTCTTTATATTTTAAGTTAAATTTGATTTCTGCATTAGTAACTGTATTTAGAGCACAACCTAGAGCTGTTTTGAATGAATTGTTTCCTGTTTTTTAAAATTTTTTTTTCTTTTTTTCAAAAAAACATTAAGTATGAACAACCTAGAGGTAAGCAGAACATTTACATGTTGCTCTTATACATGAAGGACAAGGGTGCTAACCACTGATGAATTTGGGGTTAACTATCCATTCTTACTGATTACATTCAAATAGTGTAAAAGAGCAAAGGAAGACAACTCCAAGGAAGTGGTGTTCACTGATACATACCTGTCTCTCTATGTGTTCCATTTATGATGTAAAAGAGATTTAGATCTTTTGAGTGACTGTTTACACCTCCAATGGACTTGCAGATGCAGTTGTCTGACAGGCTAGAGTCCATTGAGGCTTTCTACACAGGGCGTGGATCACCACTCAGTATCCTGTATGACCCCAAAAAGAGAGGTAAGGTTTTGAGACATTCTGCATACTTTTTTAAGAAAGCATTGGGTGCATTTGAGTTACATTAAGCATTTTGGACAGGTGAATACTGAAGGTAGCATCATACTCAATGATCAGACTGAAGTTTGCAGAATACAGCAGAATGATCACATCCTGGACCTAAACACTATACTCCTTGTAATTAGCTGTGCAACGAAAATGTACTTTCTTACGATAATAAGTATATGGTTATCAAAGGACAGTTCATTGTCTAGAGAAGATCCCAGTTCCCTAACTATTGATCAGTTTTGAGGGATATGTGAATGTAATAGATACAAGGGAGTTCATGCTTGCCGAAGGATACTACTATGCATTTCGTGGTATTTGGCTCTAGTCCGTGGTTTTGACACCATTTATTGGTTTGGGAAATGAGTTCTTGGAGGATCTTGGTGTCCTATGAGGAGTTTATGATGGCACTAAGTTTACAGTCATCTATAAAGGTGGTCAGCCATAAACCCTTAACAGTAGTTTTGACCTCACAGAAGTAAATGGCAAAGAGGAGTGGCCCAAGGAATGATCCCTGGGGTACACAGATAGTGACAGGTATTTTGGAGGAGGTAGAGCTGCTCATGATTATGTCTTGAGTTATTTAAACCAATTTGCTATCTGATGAGTTACACAGGGATTAGCATTTACCTGGGATAGTTTAGCTATGATACCACAGTGTGGGATGGTGTTGAATGCCTTTGCAAAGTCTTGAAATGCAGTATGCACTGATTTGCCCTCATCCATTTCTTCAGTAACGCTCTTAAAAAGTCAACCAGATTAAGTAGGCAGGATCTAACCTTAACAAATCTGAATTGGCTTGGGTAAAGATTCTGTAGATTATCTATGTCTTTATTTATTAAATCCATAGTGATCTGTTGCATAGCCTTTTGAGTGAGACTAGTCAAACTTATGTATCTTTAAATTCCTAGCTCCACGTAGTCCCACTTCTGTGCAAGATCATGAGAATTGCTGTCTTCCATTCATCTGGCACAAAGCCTTTTAGGAGGCTGACACTAAATGTCCTCTTTAGGGGTTCGGATAATCCTGTTTCTGGCTTGTCAGTAGGCAGCTCAGTGCACCAGCCAACCCCACAGAAAAAGTGATTTTGGCTTTGGATCATGCCTTGAGGACTTGATCATAAGAAATCTGAAGGGGGTGTACATGTGAGTTTGTGATCTGGAATGTAAGAGGGGAAAAGGGATGAACTTCAAGGTAAATTTATCTTCTTGTAGGTTGGCTCTCTTGGTCCAAGAATGTAATATCATTTTCTGTTTGTCTTGCACAGTGCTGAGCACTTAGTTAAATAAGGCATTCTCATTGTCCTTTGGCTGGGTGGCTGTTTGTATCTCATAACTAGCTTTGATCAGCATCCGAAGTTCACTGCTTAGTTTAGCAAGAAATGTTTTTGCATCTGAAAAGTCACATTTATTTTTACAGGTAATGAGTTCCTTTCTTTTATTATAGAGCTGTTTTATATTTGAGTTCCACCACAGGGATTTATTTTTTTAATTTACCATTATATTTACTTCAGAAGAGGACAGATGCATGTGTGCAGCTAATCACACATGCATATAATTTGTCAATAAAGGATTCCCCATAAGCAGCAAGATCATCAAGTTAGAAGGTGATGTTGAAATTAAACATCACTTAGTTTCAATATATTAGCCTTGAAATAATCTGTAAATACCAAGGTTTTGGAGGATGCTTCTGGCTTATCTCTTAAGGTGAATGTGACTGATTATCAGACCAAATTGACCAGTGAGGTAATTGCATTTCTTAGGGAGCAGAGCTGTCCCATATTGGTGGTTGGCCATTACAGGACTTTATCGCCACTGGCTTGAGTGCAGATTAACTGGTCCAGAGGGTTTGCATTGATGAAGTTCAGCAATCTCTGGGCATTACATTGTGGAGGATGCATACATTCCCCCAGTTATTGGAGGGGTAGTGGAAGTCCTCTACATGAATGGTGTTTGGCTTAATGCATAGAGATTCTTTACTAGTTAGGCAAGAGTTATGGGCTGAGAGGACATAGAGAGGGGTCCTATATTTAGCCATGATCTGATAAGGGCTTTTTTAATGGTAAGTGGACATGAGACAGTACAAGGTTGTATAACTAGTCTGAAGATTTTTATTTATTTAATTATTTGTATATGTATTTATTTATTTATTTATATATTTTTTGCAAATATGGAGTTTTAACCCCTTTTAGTGCCTCCATTTAGTATGTTGGGCCTGAATGTGAAGTAGGTATTAAAACCCTGCACTAATGATTAAAGGGGTAGTCTTGAATGAGGTCTTTTTAAGTATCCATCTATCATTGGTTTGCAGGGGCAGGAGTACTTCTAGGGAATGGAGTTTTTTTTTTTTTTGTTAAGGCTCTTAACATTGAGAAGCAACACAACTATTTTCTCTCGATTCTGAAGCAATTAAAATAGGTATTATAACAAATTTTGTAAATTATCCCATACAAATTCATTAATTGACTTATGAGATGTACTTTATTATCATTTCATGAAGTGCATACTAATTAATAGAAGAGATAGTATATAAATTAAAGTCTGGAAAGTATGTTTCTTTAATGCAATCCTAGGTCTATTAGGTGCCCATAGGAAATTTAACATTAGTGTATTCAGTTTCTTGATAATTATTTTTGTAGGTGGAAGTATTATTGATTGTATTAAGTATCTTGGGGAATATTATCATTTAATCTCCATAGTAAAAACATATTATTCCAGGTATTAAAAATATTTTGTATATTAAGTATACCTAAATAAGTTATCTGACCTGAATTTAAAATCACTAATGAGAATATATATATAGGGAATATTAAACCAGAAATACTTTTAAAATTCATCATTTTATCAAATAGAATTAGATCCTGACATCATCTGCAAAAGTTGAATTTTATGTCAGTACCATTACTGAAGTAAATAATAGTGGAGAAAGTGGACATCCTTGTTTTGTACCTTTAAGAATGGGTATTCTGAAGCTTTTGACAACTGATGTTACCTAAAAAGGCACATCGTGGTGGACAAACTTTTAGTCTATACAGGAAAGCCTTTTGGGGATAAGTGCAGGCCATTCTTGGAAAAACTCCTAGGACTATCTACCATCCCCTTCCAAGCTGATATGATATGTGTTAGACTCCCTTCGAATGACACCAAAAGTTAACCCCATTGTTGTAGTCAATAATCTTTTGTTCATATTGAAGTATCATTCTTGATGATTGTAAAATGTTATTGAAGGCAAGGTTCATACATATTGCAAGAGCTCCATCATGTCTCTCTCTTCATATAGTCCATGGAGATACGTCTCAAGTTATTTACACCCAAATGAACTATGACTGTGTCAGATATATACTTGTGATGCCTGTCTGACCTGGTAATCCTGGATCCTGATAGTCATCTGAATGTGACCGTGTGCTTACACAGCTTCGTAAGTATTTGATCAGTGGATTCACGTATGGTTTGAATATTGGATTGTGTGGAGATTTGCCTCATGAGCTTTTGAAATGAGACACTGATGTATGTTTTAAATAGGGTGCCATCTGTTGTGTATTTGTGATGTTACTGAGTATACTTGTTTCTTAGGTTGCATTTAGGAGGTATTTGTGGGTTAGGTAGGTTACTTTTAAGAGCCACAGTATATGTGAATGTTTGTATTTGGTCTGAAGCATGTGTGATAGGTTTGTTGTGTTGTACTGACAACCTGCATGTTATTTGTAATGTTTCCACTTGAGAAGTTTGCCTCTGATTGCATTAAGTAAATGCATCTGTCACATGCTACATCATTTTACATAAGAAGTAAGTGGTTGTCAGTAAACAAGAGACAATTACTACATTGTCTCAGGATGTCTATTTCAACCAAGTTGGCTGCAGTGCTTGGAAAGTGCTATTCAAAGTGCTATTCAATGGTTCCTGTTGCTTACTAATATGGGTTGATGGGTGGGTAGCACCTATGTAGAGACAGTACTGATGTTAACAAAGCTGCATACCAGCAGAAATCAATGATCATCATTTTCTTCTCTTAAAAGAAGCAAAACCGTAACATTAATGCCAAGATGCTTTCTGAGAAGTAATATTAGCCAAGGTGTTACGGTACTGAGTACACTTGCTGTAGTCTCCTCTTGTTTTCTTTTTAAGCCCAAAATGACATTGGGAGAAATGAATACTTTAATTTATTTATACATACAGTGTATTTAGCCTTGCACTTCTGCTCTTGGATGTGATTCTCAACTGAAAATCTGGTTGGCAAATAAAACGTATCCTTAAATTATGAGTAACAGATGTTGCTACAGCAATGCTAGGTAAAAGTGTAAAAAGCGTGCTGTAATTATTATCTGCTCAAATAAAAAAGGTTCATATTCGTAGCTCATTTGAGGTACATGGTAGGATGTCCAGATGAGGAAGTTCAGGTAATGAATTTGCTTTGAAAGTTAATTACAAAAAAAAACAAATGGACAATGAAAGTAAATATGATATAGAAAAGACTTTCAGCAGATAACAGCTTACATTTGTTTAAGTTATCTTTCTTTGTTATATTTTTTGTCAACTTTCAGAGCCATCTCCCAACTCAATCCTTCTTCCTCATCAAGTGGCAGCCTGTTAATGGACAGGGGTGAGACTCAACCATGTAGAGGTCATGAATCTATTATCTGGACAGGCAGGAAGGTTTCTTGAGCCTTGCTGTCACCTTACCTGCAGAGGTGAGGCACATAGCCATCCCACTGGCATGAGTGCCTGGATTAACATTCTCCAAACAGAGGTCCTCTGAAAGTTGCACGATAGATCACCACTATTGCTTGTACTATGGGCAGCGGAATGATATGATGTTATTACATCACTCATGGTGTGTCATTATGAAGATTTTTGTATGTAACCCACCCCCTACTCTGGCAGATAATGCATATGCTCACCCCACTGTTGGGATCTCAAATACTTTCTCTACTGCCTGTGGTCTTATGTGATCTACAGAGAAGGTTGCTGTCACTGGTTGACACCCTTGATTAGTGATGCATGCCATATTCCTGCACATCATTACACATCCAGTAAAGGCACCGATCAGACTATCTCACTCCCACAAAGATGGGCAGTTATGCATCAGCCAGTCACATTGTCTGTCACCCTACTCCACCTTTTCCTGAACCAATAATGAAAGGGAAAATATCTGGGTCATATTCAGGAGTTCAACCCTCAACTCCACAGACAGGGGCTACACAGATGAGAAATTATATTTGTGGAAAAGTAACACAAACACAGTCCTTGCTGACAACAGTATTAGTTTTGAGTTCCATTGGATAGAGGTTCTTCTGTTCGATTCTCAGCTGGAGTGCCTTCTGTGTGGAGTCTGTATGTCCTCCCCGTGGTCGAATGGCCTCTGAAAGACATGCATAAATGGGAGTGCCTTCATTGAAGGTTGGGCGTCGGTCTGGCAACTCGGCACCTTAAAAATCTACTGCCAATCATTAGCGGAACAGAGTTCCGCTGTGGCGAACCCTAACCGGGAAAAGCCAAAAAGACGAACAACAAAACTAATTCCCAAAAGCCTGTTGTAGAGCAAGGCTGTAAGGTGTTAGAAATTCATTTTTAACAATGATTTTTTCATGTTTTCATTAAGTAGTAATGTCTTCTTCTGTCATTTTGATCTGCCATGATAATTAAGACCAGGGAAAAGTAGCATTGGGTAAAAAGGCATACAAGGCAGAGGTGAAACACAAGAAGAAACTAAACAGCACTGTGAGTACAGCATGTGATCTAGCTTTGAATGAGGGTTCAAAGGCTATTACTAGGTATGCATTCCACAAGACCTTATGGAGCCTAGAACAAATTCCGAATTGCCCCAAAGCACAGTTTAGTTAAATGAGTTGCTCAATGTCACACAGCACAAGTAAAAGTGGAAAGATTCAAACCCTGTACCCTGGGCATATAAAGCAGCTCAATAAAAAGTCAGAGCTTTAGTCTACCTGCTAGAATTGAAGGATTTAGCTGAGAGAAATAAAAGCAGGTTGCTAAGTGCATGCAGTATAAATGAAGGTGGAAGGATGCAAACCCTGTACCCTTGGCATAAGATGCAGCTCAATAACAAGTCAGAGCTTTAGTCTACCTGCCAGAATTAAAGGATTTATGCCTGAGTTACATTTAGCTGAAAGAAATAAGAACAGGTTGCTAAGTAGAGTGCTTCACACAACATAATACGTGGTATGTTATTTCAAGAATGAAGATCAAGATGATTTGCGATATCCACGACAGCTCTAACCTGTTCTTTTTTGGTGAAGCCCATTCAGTATAACATTCCAAGAAGTGATACAGGAATATAGCATCTAATGACTTTATTTCAGTGTTAACAATGGAGTTATTGCAATAATAATGCACAACATTATTCATAAAGCTTTAGGCTTTTAACAGAATGCTAATGTCTTACTATATGTAACCGTATCAGCATAAAAGATGTTGTTAAGGTTTTCAAAATGGTTGTTTTTTGGTGTCAAAAATGACATTATCATACCTACAGGAAATAGTAGTGATGTGCTTTCTCCATAGGGAGACAGCATGTGGTTAAACAAAAGCATTTGTATAGTGCAATAATGAACCTTACCTGCTGGAGGCAGATGCTATTAGTACAACAGCTTTGTTCTATAATAATAATGAAGCTTTTACAGAGTTCACTGTTTTTTTGAAAACTTGTAAAATTAATTTACTTCACTGTTTTTCTTGCCCAAGGAAATAATATGTAATAGAATATGCAAGCAGGCAGGCATAGAATCATACAGTAACAGACATATCATAGCATGAGTAATTAGGTTTACATGTTTCTAGACAAGCGTTTCCCAAAATAATTCTGCTTTACAGGAAATATGTTTGCTGATCTCTCTCTCTCTCTATAAATATATATATATATATATATATATATATATATATATATATATATATATATATATATATATATATAAAAACGTATTGACAGAAAAATAGATTTATATATGTGACTGCTATATGAGTTATCGCTGCACGCATCTTATTTCATGATGAAATGCTGCTGGTACTCATCAGTGGTAAAGTTGGTCGAATTACATAACAGTGAAGTTCATTATATAATTCCTGGGCTTTTCAATTTTTGGGGAGGTTTGTGCAACCCTGGAGTTAGTATATTTAATTTGTAGGAGTGTAAGGGCAGAGTCCCCATGTGATTTTGTGTCTGTATGTATGTAGGCGGGACCTTTGCATAAAAATAGTTTTTTGTTTTTCTTTTTTGTAATTGCAAATGTAACCTATTGGTTTTCATTTGAGATTACTTTATTCATTGATTTTTAGTTGTGATTAATATTACTATCCGAGATTTTCGATATTTTGTGAATCGATCAAACTTGTATATGCTTCTATAAATATATATATATATATATATATATATATATATATATATATATATATATATATATATATATATATATATATATGTATATAGTATCACTATATAATCTCAAAATTTTGAAATATCGAATTCCAAAATCACAAGACTATATAGCCGAAACCCTTAAATACCGAAAGACCAGAAGTGCGAAATTCAAAATCCAGATGTTCGGAGATACTGAAGTAGCGCTTCTGGTGTTGCGGTTTATTGATGGATAGGTGGAAGTTCAGGTAAGTATCTATGTGTAAGTGTGTTGGATAGGGGCTTTAGTGTGTGTCAGTGTGTGTTGTGACTGTGATGTGTGTATGTGAGGGACTGTAAAATGTGTGGGTGTGAGTTTCCCTTGTGTGTTTGTTTGTGTGATCTCGGAGTTAGTATATTTAAGTAGGGTGGGTGTGAGGGGTTGCAGCCTCCCACATGGGAGGTGCAGAGGGGCTTGCCCCCCTGCTTATCTGTAGTGTAGGATGATATGTTTGATTGTGGGGAGAAGTTGTGTGTATGTGCATGTGTGTGATGTATGTGTGTTGTACGTTCAGGATTTTGAATGTCGCACTTCTGGTCTTTCGGCATTTAGCGGTTTCGGTTACATAGTCTCAAGATTTTGAAATTCGATATTTCAAAATTTCGAGATTATGTAGTGAGCCTATACATATATATATATATATATATATATATATATATATATATATATATAAACAAACTTATATATATCTATCTCTCTCCCTCTCTCTCTCTATATATATATATATATATATATATATATATATATATCTGTATATATACACACATGCAGTTTAGAAGTATTGTTTTTAACTCTGTGCCCATTTCATAGGTTAATACTAATAATGTCAAGTTAATACCAGGCTATCATTCCACAGACTGCAGTCTATTACAAGCCTAGCTAATACCCAGTGGTCAGAATCAAACCCTGTTCTTTGTTTCTGTGAGGTAAAGACCTTAGCTATTTTGCCAAACACACCCTCAAGTATGCCAGTAATAACCCTCATTATGTCAGACTTGGCTTTGCTGGAGTAAAATTTAATGTCTCTTTATTGTGCAACAAAACAGGCTAAGCCTTGTCTAAAATCTCTGTGATATAACAAACATTTGACTTATATTTGGTTATAAACAGTAAAGTTGCTGAATATATGTTTAACTCATTATGGCTGGCTGCACTGCTCTTTTTGTCACTAAATATTTCTTTTGTCATCCACGGTACAACTGCAGTAATAGAAACAGTGAAATATCCTTTTCTGTGCAGGAGGATGGAACCATAGGCCGCAAAACAAGAGTAGGTGTATCATCCAGTGAAACCAGTGGCTCACTCACCTGTTTGGCTTCCAAAATTATTTTGGAAATATCTTCCATTTGAAAAGGCATTTGTAACAGAGAATGTATCTGCTTCAGTCTATATTTCCAAAGAACTTCTCCTGGTAGAGACCCCAGTGATACAGAGGAAAATGACTACATTTCATTGAATGTGATTGGGAGATGGTACACTCTGTCTGCTAGTTTCTCCAGTAAAGACAGAAGGAAGAAGAAGTCTGTAGTCTGTGGGAGATGAAGACTTCTTATTGAAGATAGATTCAGGCCTCTTGTGAATTGTTCCTGCATTAGCAGGTTGTACCAGATACTTTGTATGACTTTTATTCTCTAGAGACTTTACCTGCTTTCTTGTCTCCTTAATTTACTGACCTGCAGACATTTACGATATTGCTCACTGTATTCAGTGGTGCTGTCTAAGCATCAGCAAAATAAGAAAGAGTAGAAGAATTTCTGTTTACTAATGTCAGTATACATATAAAACATAAAATATGACATCATCTGATGACTGGTGACTTCATGGGTACATTTAATCTGCCTATTCCCTTACTCTGTGTATGAACTACCAATGTAAGTTAACTTCTACAGTGAATTCTCCAAGTCCTCTTCTCCAAGGCAACCTCATACATCCGGTCATGGGAATCTTGACTTAAACAATACTTTTTAACTCACTGCATCTCGTGTGAACTCGTTGATGGTATCCATGCTCCTTTTTGTGTAACATTTATTTCTTATACCTTCACTGAGTCATATCAGTTTTAAGATTTTTGACAAAAAGAAAATATTGCTAAAAAAGAAAATGAATGCAGTTTATAGTAGTACATTGTTATTAAATTAATAAAGTAATATGCAGTTTCAATGCACCTTTTCAAACTGAATTAGAAAGGTGAGAATGTTACTCAACTATAACAAATAGTAACGAATTAATGATCTCAATATACCATTTGCAAAATATGTGAATAAAAATGAATGCATTAAAATATGCAGCTGTATGAATAGTAAATCCTACAAATTAATAGTACTGAATGATGGTCCAGTATAACAAGAGACATGCAGCTAGGTCTACTGCTCACAGAAGTTACTATAGCATATAATGCCATTATATACCAAACCACAGGCAATAAGTCATATCTGTACCAAACTTCACAAAGTATTTTCTTTTTCACTTACCTTCAACAAAATTTTAAGGATAGAGACTTTCTAAAAGATATAAAAATGTAAAATATTCAGAAAACTCTGTACGAACTCAATAAAGGATGTACGCATCACTGAAAAACTAACAGCCGAGTGACTGCAATAGCTAAAGTATCCAACTGTGAAACATCTACTTATTCAAAATGCAGTAAACTCTCAGTTAACCAGAAATCAAGCAACCACCACTCTCAAGCAACCGGCAAAAAAAAAAAAAAATTTGAAGAAATACAGTACAATTTTCATGTGTTGCACTTTCTGTTTTCCCCTGCAAAAATATACCTTACGTTTTTAGAGTTTTGGAGTTTTAAAAAGGAAGATAGGAATAAATTCCCTCTCTCCACAACTTGAGAATAAGTCAAACCAAACAAATAGTATAAGATACAATATTAGTCAGGCCTATTTGTAATAGTAACTGTCAAACAACCAGAAACTACAGTTATCCAGCATTTACCAATCCCCATGGGTGCCGCTTAACTGAAAGTTTACTGTAGCTATAACTTGAATAAGTTCAAACCTAGCCAAAGGTCTACATGGCATTCAAAAATGCAGACAGCACCACATAGTCAGTGCTCAAAACAATCAGTTGTACAAGGCTTCTTGGTTCAGAATACCATGCAAAGATCCCAAAAACACTATCAGCAATCCATTCTCTGTACCCAAAACAGCTAGTTGTAGAGGAAAAATCAGATGACAGCTACTGAAGACATTAGAAAATGAGTCTAGCAGAAGGATTGTCCAGCAATGGGAGGAACAGTGTAGGAAGAAGAAGTACCACTTTACCCCAAAGGAATGGTAAGCCAGAGTGATAAGCAAATGAAAGAGAAATGAAGTAGGAAAACCAGAGCTACAATGTAACAAACAACATATAGAGTAGCTTGTCCTGCGGGCATACAATCCAAAAAAATGCAGACATTTGAGTGACATTTAAGTTCATAGTTTTATAGGTGTGTACTAGGCTAATGGCCCTGGAGCCTTTACAAGTCTAGCCCATAGAAGTGCCCTGGCATCATGCCACCCAACATTAGTTCCCAGTGCCTCTATCAAGTAGAGCCACTGCAGTGGTCCCTGGGGAGAACTTTCTATTTCCCATGCACTCATCAAGATTTCTCTTGAAGATGGCCAATGAGGTGCTCTGCTTGACATGTATGGGAAGTCTATTCTAGAGTATGGGCAGTTTCTGGGTTATGAACCTGTCCCTCCAGCATGTTCTGTTGATTGTGGTAATGAGGATGAGGTCTCTGTAGCATGTGGCATGGAAGGATTTGAATTTCTTTAGCTGTAGCATTTCTAACAGAGCTGGTCAGACATGGCTTTGTAAGTCAAGCAGAGATCGCCTGTTAGTAGAAGATATGAAACAGAATAGCTGGTGTTTTCCAAGTCTGTCCATGTAGGACATGTGTTTAAGGCCTAGGATCCTCTTCGAGAGGTACTTTTGTGGCTTTTCCAGCTGTTGCATGTGTCTAGTGGGGTACATACCAAATGGAGCATTATACTTGATGATTGGCCTAATGAGGGAAGAGTAGAGAGAGATGATGACGTCTTTCTTCCTGGATGCGAAACTCTTGGTAATGAGATGTGCCACACAGAATGACTTTCTGACCACAGTGGTAATGTGATGATCAAAAGAGAGGTTGCTTTCAACCTTTGTCCCCAGATCTCTTATAATGCCTTCAGTGTTCAGTGGGCTCCCATCAATGTGGTAATTAGTGGGAACTGAGTTTTTCCCAAAGGGGATGATGACGCATTTTTTGGCATTAAGCTTAAGGCCATTGTTTTGGCACCAGTCATTGAGCTCAGTAAAGCCTTTTTGCTGGATGTCTACATCACTTGG
Source organism: Protopterus annectens (assembly GCF_019279795.1). Classification (NCBI taxonomy): domain Eukaryota; kingdom Metazoa; phylum Chordata; order Ceratodontiformes; family Protopteridae; genus Protopterus; species Protopterus annectens. The sequence continues at coordinate 1,621,458,480 of NC_056726.1, forward strand.
GGAGTTAATAATGGCTCCCAGCTTGCAGTCATCTGTGAACTTCATCATACAGAGTCCCTTGATGTTGGCCTGGACTTCTGAGAAGTACATGCCAAACAGGAAATGACCCAGGACTAATCCCTGTGGTACTCCACTCTTGACTGGTCCGCAGTCTGACTTGAAGTCAGCTACTTTCACACTGCGGGTTCTATATGTGAGACAATTTGCAGCCCATCTAGTGATATATGGGTTGATGCCTAGTTTGGTGAGTTTATCAATAACTCCTGAGTGGGGAATGGTATGCCAGATCAAGGCAGGCTGTATAAACTGCCTTGCCATCATCCACAGCTCTGGTGACTGACTCAAAGAAGTCGACCAAGTTGAGCAAGCATGAGCAACCCTTTACAGAAACAAACTGTGTAGAATCCATAGTTTGGAGATTCCCTATATCCCTGTTTATTAGGTCCATGATGATGCACTTCATAGCCTTACATATCAGACTCGTCAGGCTAATGGGGCAATAATTCCCAGGGTCTGTAGTCGCTCCCCCTTTATGGAGAGGGATGCCTGTAGCAGTGTGCAATTTGGTAAGGATAAAGCCTGAGCAGAGGCTGTTACTGAACAGGGCGCTCAGATGTGGTGCCAGTTCACTTTGTAGTTCATGTAGATCATATCCAGGGATATTGTTGGTAGTGACGCAGAAACATTTTTCATTATGCCTAACCCACAGGACTAGACTGAGGTGGCCTGTAGAGAAACTATTACTATCGAGTGCCAAGACACGAAATGGCAGAAAAGCAGATGACCTGGGTCAGCAGAGGAAATACCACACATTCAAATCAAAACTTCACTGACGCTATAAAGACTTCAGTAATCAATGTATTTCAATGTAATCTCATCAGATTTAGGATATTCAGAGCATTAATATCAAGAACTTCTGTGCAAGTAAGTCCACTGGTAGTCACCTGCCATGATTGTGGGCACCATGTCTCTTGTATATATTTGTATTTTAAACTTGCTAGGTGCAGCTAATTGGGATTCTTATTTGCAAACAACATATAGTTAAATAAAGGCTACTGTACAATGCACTGCAGCAAAAAAGCACTAAATAAGCATGTCTTTTGCACAACTGGACTGACACTTCCATGTTTTCTGTGCCTGGGTTTATCCATGCCTGCTGTTATTACTTCTCCGGTATGAAACACTGAAAATAATTAAAAGGACAGTTCTGCTGTTTTTCTTATTGATACTTTTTTATGTGTAAAAGACTTTATCCTTTCTTCAAGCAGAGATGTCTATCATGTGTCTATTAAAAAAACTGACTTGTAGTTTTATTTGCATTCTAATAACCTTGTAATTGCATTAAGCAATGCATTGCTTTTATAAATAGCACTAAGGCAGAGACCGCTAAACAAAAGGATGAACTTATTCCCTAAATGAACACTAATAGTAAAATAGCAAGTAGTACAACACAGAATTTTTTTTAACATTATTTAATATCTATAACTACCTCTACATTTACAGTGCTACATTTTTCACAAGTGACCAAGGACATTATCTACCATAACTGTATGGATTATGTTAACCACATAATGGAGATTTTTCTGTAGTCTGCATATTAAGCGCAATATTCCAGTATATTCCGCTTAGGTGTAAGAAGTAGTAATGCCATGGCATAATGTTAGACTTCTCAACTGTAGTGTATCTACTTTGGTGAAATGTACCTGTTTTAGGTTCATAGGCGTGTACTAGCCTAATGGCCCTTAGGCCTTTACAACCTAGCCATAGGATTACCCTGGCATCGTGCCACCCAACCTTAGGTCCCAGTGCTTCTGTTGAGTAGAGCCACTGGAGTTATTCCAAGGGTGAATTTTATATTTCCGATCCACTCATCAAGATTTCTCTTGAAGAGGGTCAGCGAGGTGCTCTGCTTGACATGTATGGGAAGTCTATTCCATAGCATGGGCAGTCTCTGGTTTATGAACCTGTCCCTCCAGTACTTTCTGTTGATTGTGGTAATGAGGTTGAGATCTCTGGCACGTGTGGTGTGGAGAGATTGGGATTTCTTTAGATGTAGCATTTCTAGCAGAACTGGGTCAGACATGGCTTTGTAAGTCAAGCAGAGATCGCCTCTAAGTAGGCGATATGAGACAGAGAATAGTTGGAGTTTTTTGAGTCTGTCCATATAGGACAAGTGTTTAAGGCCTAGAATCCTCTTTGTGAGGTACTTTTGCAGCCTCTCCAGTTGTTGCAGGTGTCTAGTGAGGTACATGTTAAATGGGGCATTGTAGTCGATGACTGGCCTAATGAGGGAAGAGTAGAGGGAGACAAAGACCTCTTTCTTCCTGGATGCAAAACCCTTAGTAATGAGATGTGCCACATAGAAGGACTTTCTGACCACAGTGGCAATGTGATCAAAAGAGAGGTTGCTGTCAACCTGTGTTCCCAGATCTCTTATAATGCCTTCTGCGTTTAGTAGACTACCATCAATGTGATAATTCATGGGAACTGGGATTTTCCCAAAGGGGATAACACATTTTTTGGCATTGAGCTTAAGGCTGTGGTTATGACACCAGTCGTTGGTCTCAGTGAGGCCATTCTGTAGGATGTCAACATCACTTGGGGAGTTAATAATAGCTCCCAACTTGCAATCATCTGCAAACTTTGTCAGCCAGAGTCCCTTCGTGTTGGCCTGGACTTCAGAGAAGTATATACCAAACAGGAGACGACCCAGGACCGAACTCTGGTGGATGCCACTCATAACTAGTCAGCAGTCTGACTTGGAGTCAGATACTTTCACACTGTGGATCCTGTCTGTGAGCCAGTTTGCAACCCACCTAGTGATATAGGGGTTGATGCCTAGCTTAGTGAGTTTTTCTATGATTCCTGGGTGGAGAATGGCATCAAAGGCCTTGGCCAGATCAAGGTAAGCTGTATGAACCACCTTGTCTTCATCCACAGCTCTAGTAACTGACTCAAAGAAGGCAACCACGTTGAGCAGGCGGGATCTTCCCTTCACAAAACTAGACTGTGTGGAATCCAGAGTTTAGAGATTCCCTATATCCTTGTTTATTAGGTCCATGATGATGCGTTCATAGCTTTGCATATCAGACTCATCATGCTAATGGGGTGAAAATTCCCAGTGTCTGTAGTTGCTCCTCCTTTGTGGAGAGGGATAACTATAGCAGTGCGCAATTTGGTAGGGACAAAGCCTGAGGTGAGGCTGTGTTTGAACAGGGAACACAGGTGAGATGCCAGTTCACTCTGTAGTTCATGTAGAATACAGCCAGGGATATTGTCAGGTCCCATACAAGCTGTATTCTTGGCCTTGGATAGTGCTATTTTAACCTGTGCAGCAGTAATACTGGGTGCCTGGCAATCTACTGGTATTGTGATTGGTCCTCTGGGGGGGGGTAAAGTTGACACTGAATCTGTCAGCCAGTATATTGGCAATATCTGTTGGCTCAGTATAAGAGGTAATATTGTACAGTAGCTCAGAGCAAATCTGGGTATTGCCGAGGAAATTCTTTACATAACTAAGGAAGGCCTTGTGGTTGTCTTTACTGTCTGCTACAGTTCTGTTTTCATAACTAGCTTTAGAGAATTTGATGAGGGATCTCAACTTTTTGTTGCGGCTGATAAAGGAGTTTTTCCAGTTTTGGGACTTCACCTTATTTCGCATCAGTTTCCTCCTTCTGTTGTAGAGTTTGTTTATGACAGGGGACCACCAGATTGGCTTCCTTTTTTTGGAGAGTGTCTTGGTTCTATTGGGTATGGCAAAATCCATGCATTTGTGTACGTGAATCATACACCAATGCACTGTATGAACAGCAGTCATGCAACTATTGTCCGTTTGCATTGGTGCCGTGAAGTTAGCCACCTCTGTTTTTAGGAGCCCAAAGTGATCTTTGGAGATGTTTTTCATGGTGGTTACCTTTGTGTGGGGGGTGGATTTCCAAGGTGATTAGTTTGTGGTCAGATCTAACCAGGGGGGAGCTGACTATTGGTGTAGAGCAATGGTCGCCTATGTTAGTAATGACCAGGTCAAGGATGTTGCTACCTCTAGTGGGGGTAAGAATGATCTGGTCCAGGGCATTGGAATTAATGAACTCCAGGAAACATTGGGCAAGTGTATTGGTACACAAGGAGTTTTCCCAGTTAATGGAAGGGTAGTTGAAGTCACCTAGTATTAGAGTGTTAGGCTGGACCCTAATATTCTCCAGGGTGCTTAGGAATGTGGAGTGTGAGTCTTGGGACATTGTTGGGGACTGATAGCAGGCTACAACCTGAATCACTGTCTTACCCAGTGTTAGCTGTACCTGAAGTATCTCTGATGCTTTATGTTGAGCTACCAGTCTGGGGGTGTGCTCATCCTTTATGAATATGGAAACACCACCAGCTTTGGAGTTTCGGTCCATGTTCTGAGGCTGAAAGGTCTAGAAAGAGTTATAGCCTGGTAGTGTAGGGGTGCTTTCTGCTGCCTTGAGCCAGGTCTCTGGTACAGCACAAATGTCAATGTTCTCCATTTTAAGGAGTGCTTCGAGTGAGTGCATTTTGAGATTTGGACTTATAACGTTGAGCAGCATGACTCTCAGATTGCATAAGTCTGTAGCTGATATAATGGCAATTTGGTCTTTGGAACTGCACCTAAAAAAGGCACTATAGAGGTGGCAAGAGCCTTTGGCAGTATCCAGAAACCTAGGCGTGACAGATGCAGGCCATCTCTGGCAAAGCATCAAGGTCTGTCAATCATGTCATCCCAGGCAGACAGATACTGGATCGTCTTAGAGTGACACCAGAAACTTAGCCAGTTGTTTAAATCATTAATTTTTTGTTTGTGCTGTCGTATCATTCTGGGTGATGGTAGGATGCTGCTCAGGGCTGGGGACATAGCCGCCTGGGCTACATAATCTGAGATCTCCTCCATGTCTCTTTTCTTGTAGTCCAGGGAGGTAAGCTCAGGTCATTCACACCCACATGTACAATGACTGAGTCATATTTGTACCTGTTGTTGAGGGATCTATGTGCCTGCGTTATGTGGTGGATCCTAGCACCTGACAGGCAGCTAACTGTTACTTTCTCCTTATTCAGCCTAGTGAGTGGGACATCAG